>NC_047658.1:32736309-33021341 GCF_011762505.2 Arvicanthis niloticus | reverse complement strand
AAGGGACAGCTATATCAGGCTCTTGTCAGCATACACTCCCTGAAATCCACATCAGCCTCTACCTTTGGCGACTGCACATGGGATGAATACCCAGGTGGAATGGTCTCCAGGTGGCCCCTCCTTCAGTTTCTGTCCCACACTTTGTCTCCATATTTGCTCCCTTGAGTATTTGGTTACTCCTTCTAAGTAGGACTTAGGCATGTATACTTGGTCTTCCTTCTTCATGAGTTTCATGTGGTCTGTTTGTTGAATCTTGGTTATTTCAAACTTTTGGGCTAATATCCGCTTATCAGTGAGGAAATACCATGTGTGTTCTTTTGTGATTGGGTTACCTCACTCAGGATGATATTTTCTAGTTCCATCCATTTACCTAAGAATTTCTCAAATTCATTATTTTTTAATAGCTGTATAATACTCTATTGTGTAAATGTACCATATTTTTGTATCCATTCATCTGTTGAAGGACATCTGGGTACTTTACAGCTCCTGGCTACTATAAATAAGGCTGTTATGAACATAGTGGAGCATATGTAGTTGCTATATGTTGGAGCATCTTTAGGTATATGCCCAGGAGTGGTATAGCTGAGTCCTCATGTAATGCTATGTGCAATTTTCTGAAAAACAACCAGACTGATTTCCAGAGTGTTTGCACCAGCTTAAAATCTCACCCACAATGAAGGAGTGTTCCTCTTTCTCCACATCCTAGCCAGCATCTACTATCACTTGAATTTTTGATCTTAGCCATTCTGACTGGTGTGAGGTGGTATCTCAGGATTGTTTGATTTGCATTTTCCTGATGACTAAGGATTTTGAGCATTTTTAAGGTGCTTCTTGGGCATTTGAGTTTCCTTAGTTGAGAATACTTTGTTTAGCTCTTACACATTTTTAATAGGGTTATTTGGTTGTCTGGAGTGTAATTTCTTGAGTTCTTTTTATATATTGGATATTAGCCCTCTATCGGAAGTAGGATTGGTAATGATCTTTTCCCAATCAGTTGGTTGCCATTTTGCCCTCCGTAGAGTGTTCTTTGCCTTACAGAGCTTTACAATTTTATGAGGTCCCATTTGTCAATTCTTGATCTTAGAGCATAAGCCATTGGTGTTCTCTTCAGGAACTTTTCCCCTGTGCCTAGGTATTCAAAGGTCTTCCCCCTTCTCTTCTGTTAGTTTCAGTGTATCTGTTTTATGTGAAGGTCCTTTATCCACTTGGACTTAGGCTTTGTACAAGCTGGTAAGAATGGATTGATTTGCATTCTTCTACATGCTGACCTCCAGTTGAACCAGCACCATTTGTTGAAAATGCTGTCCTTTTTCCACTGGATGATTTTAGCTCCTTTGTCAAAGATCTTGTGACCATAGGTGTGTGGGTTCGTTTCTAAGAATTAGACCTACGAACTTAATATATAACAAATCATTTGGCTTGTATCTTATAGGACTTAGGTAAGCTCATTCACTATATACTTTTCAAGTTCTATTTTTTTGGAAATTTTAATTTTCCTTCACAACTCTAAAAAAAGAGACAGAATGAAACAGAGAATTGTGTGTGTACTTTTTTTTTTCCATTCATCATTTATAATGGAGTTAGTCTGTTTTCATTTGCAAGGTATAACGAATATAATGCAGTAAACATGGTCTAGTAAATGATTATGGAATAGTAAAATGAATCCTTCAGGAATACCAAAATGGTCTAACTGGAGTATGAGTAGATTTATTTTAAGCTCTTGATAATTCTCCACACTGATTTCAAAAGAGGCTGCACAACTTGCAATCTGACCAACAACAGGTGATTTTCTAATTCTCCCACATCCCTACAGCATTTTTTGTTAGTTTTGTGTTAATTTTATCATTCTGATTAGGATGAAGTAGAATTTTAAACTTGTTTTGATCTGCATTCCTAAGAGAAAGATTTTTAGCATCATACTGAAACATGGAAAAACTCTGATTTCATAGTTGGATACGTCACTGAATAAGGTGGACCATACAATGTGGATTGGCAATAAGTCTTGGCTCCTCAGCTATACCAGGTTTCCATTTGATATTTACCAGTCTACTAATGGTATGAAACCTACTTTACATGCTTCTTTATCAGGCCTTAACTCTGTCCACATGCATACACTGTAAATGTCTTAAACTTGGGTTTTGCAATTATGTGAGGTTGAAGTTGAGCAACACCCATGACGAAGCATAAACTGAAAAATAAAGGGTTTTGCTATTTTATTGTAATTAGTTTCTGATTTTCTGCAGCTTAAGTGGCATATTTAAGGTTTAAGGACTTCTAGCATATAAAAACATACCTACAAATTAATGTATACTAAAACTGGACCACAGTCATTTTTAAAAAAGAAAATGAGGGTAATCTAGAACTAGGCATACTACATACAGGAGGGAATGGTAAAATGGTATGATGCTGCATCATATATATTTATAGAAGTTATACCATCTCTTCTCACTTACCTACAGGACAGGTTAGGGGCACAATAATTACCTTATGTTGACAGATTGGTTATGAGATTCCAGGTAGACTAAAAATAATGGCAATAGGCAACCATAGCTCAAGATATGTTCTTTTTCCATCTCCTGGTTTAGTACAATTTTTTTTGTAAATTGTTTCTTGTATATTAAAAGAATTAGAAAAATTTGAGTGACTAATACATAATTAAGTCTTTCCGAGAGATGGTCAAATATCACAAATTTCATTTGTGGAATATCATTGGATAATACAGGATCACCTACTGGCCCATAAAATATTCTTACAATCAGACAAATCTCAAAGTGACTGTGTATACCTGTAACCATGATAAGCAACAAAATTTTTATTGCATCATTTTATTCATTTAATGACCACCTATACATATGGAATGGATTTTACATAGTCTTTAATAAAGTTGGCTGTTTCTCCTAACATTTTTTCTTGATCCTTTCTATTGACTACCACTCACATGACCTAGAGACATGTGTAGAATCAAAAAAGGAAGAAACATAATTTCTGTTTTATGATATTTCCTGTTTTGATAGCATGACTCAAAATTAGGATCAATCTTATAATATGTATACTGAGTACAAAGAAAGTACATGCCTGTAATTCAGCAGTTGATATGAATCCATACTGAAGCAGCTGCAAATTTCCCATGTAATAAAATGCCATAATAAATTTTATAGAGATATTAATGTATTTTCTTTATATAAATAGATATGGGAAGCATGTGCTGTATGAGTTTAGATGGAAGGTACATGGAGAAGTAGGATTTTTGTCCTATTTTACTATCAAATATGTATGTCTCAAAATTATCTTTGATGCACCCATGTCCAATATAGGCTATCCCCTATCATCTGACAGAGAAGAAGCAGAGAGTACAACATTAAAAGTGTATAGGCATTTATTTTACTTTCCTGATATATAAAAAAAGTATGTAATAAAAAATTCAGCATCATATTTTTTTCTGCTACTTGCATTCACTGAAAATTTAAAAGCATGTTTTGATAACTGTGCATTCTTGTGATCACTGCTTTTGTTTTGTGTACAGTTTCCTTCAAAGTACTAGAAGACACATAGATGAACACAGCATATATTTTTATGCATTTATTTTATTTCCTACATGAACATAGTAGTTATATAATTTCACACAACTTATTAAATTATTTTTCATCCAATTCATCTAAGGTCTTTCAAATAAATGTATATCTTCTAAGCCATTAGAATTACTTTCTCATCAATAACCATGAGCTAAAACTTTCCATGCTCCATTTGTAAAACTCTCATCTCTAATTGGCCAGTCTTCATTGTTATGTTTTTGTGATTCCTGGCCCATATTTCCTGTCCTCTCTTTCTCATAGTCTCTTGCCACCCAGCACAATTCCAGAAACCAAACCTATGCAGATCACTTATCTGCCCTTCTAAGGGCTTGATTCATCCATCAACAATACCTTCAGAACAAAGTTATATAGCAATGCTTCTGTTTATGTTCAGAACTTCTCATCTCTAAGGACAGCAAGGACTTTGGGGCACAGTATTTAACAGTATAATATATAGCAAAAGAATAAACTTCAACAATTTCCCCTTTTGTCCCAAAAAAATGTTCTTTCTTTTATAATGATAAAGACACACAGTAGGAACTATTATGAAACAATATGAAAGTTTTTAGGAATGTATTCTATTTAAAAAGCTCAGTCTGTTTGCATTGGGCAACTTAGGAGAAACTATTTTATCTCTCATATCTTGGTGAAAACAGAGTTTTGTATCTGAGTAAATTTCCATCTTAACTTAAAAATATTTTCTTAGACCTAAAGTATCTTCATAAATATTAAACAACTTAAATTCAATTGTGGGATGATAAACATCTAGTCTTCATTCATACCAGAGACCTAAGGGAAAAATTAATCATTATCTGTGAATTCAGAAAGCACAGGGATAAAG
Organism: Arvicanthis niloticus; assembly: GCF_011762505.2. Lineage (NCBI taxonomy): Eukaryota > Metazoa > Chordata > Mammalia > Rodentia > Muridae > Arvicanthis > Arvicanthis niloticus. The sequence goes on along the minus strand of NC_047658.1, from coordinate 33,016,928 downwards.
ATTCCAAAATGGATAGAAATGACAAATATATCTGACTTCCTGGGGACCCCCCAATATTTTTTAAAACTTTGGAGCACCTATCTTTATCCTTCTGTCCCAGAAAGTCTGGCAGACATTATGTGAAGCAGAAATTATGAAGAATTTGCTTAAACTGTCTCATAAATTGGCTATCCTGTGCCCATTAGATTTTTTTGGATAACATTTTATCTACAGACAAATTTAGGGCATTTCTTTGTCACAGGGCAAATTTGCACAATTGAAGTAACTCCATATGTGGTTATTATCTCTTATCATATCCTGTGAAGTGGAATGTGGGTACTGTCAAAAACAGACATATTCCCTGGTCAAAAGATCTTTGAAAATAAAATAATATGAAATGTCAAAATCTGTGGATTTATGAGGGTTTGAAAATCATCTATCTATTTATAGCATATGCGAATTGCCAAACATTGTTTATGGCTCTGCCATTTATTGAGTAATGTGTTAGCATTGGAATACATACCGGTATTTTAGTTCAAGCTTTAACCATACAATCACATCCTGGAAAATGTACACCTAACCAAAATGTATTTCAATACTTGCTGGAACTCTGAAAGCTTTGGGACAAAAAGAAATCACTGTGAAGGAACAATTATGCTCTGGCTCCCCAGTGTTAAATGGACACGACAGGTTTTGTTTGTTAGTTTTATATTTAGTTGTTTTGTTGGCTTGTTTGTGTTTTGTTTTTTAAATATAGGATTCTAAAAACAATTTGGATATAAATTAATTTTTGCCACAAGGTGCTTCAACAATTTGCTATTCATTATTTAATCTCAATCAGGGCCTTCTGCCTTGCCTTAAAACATTCAGTTGCCTTATTAGAGACACACAACCTTTTTATTTATGATATGACTTTATAGCACTGGAGCACAGCATATTCTACCCTGTAACTATTAGAATTTACTTTCTCGTCAGTAAACCTGAATTATAACTTTCTGTATTGCATTTGGCAGCTCTTCATTTCAATTGCCAGCTTTCATGGTCATGTTTTTTATGATTCCTACCACATGTCATTTTGTCTTATGCCATCTTCTCTCTCTCCTACTTGTGGACTCCTGCCATTCACAATGTAAAGGTCCCATAATTTTTTCAGCAAATTCCTGTACCTAATGAATGGCTAAATAAATGAAATTAATCTTCTAATTTTATATTTATTATAAGAAGGAAAGGTGCAATGATCAGGTAAGTTTCACCAAATTACCTAGTAATTTCTATTATGTATCATATTAAATTGTTTTTGAGCTCAAATCAAAGCCAAATAACTTGAGATAATTAGAAGAAATATTGATTATCAAAAGTAACTTAATATGGATTTATATATTCATACCTGAGTAATATGGTTTCATTATTTCCCCTCTTATTCATCCAGTGCCCATTGTACATAGTGACAAATCCAAAATATCACCCCTATTCTCTCTCTTCTCTACATATATACATATATATATATATATGACATATATGTGTATGACAGATATATATATATATATATATATAGATAATATATAGGAATAAATGACATATGACATATGTTTATATTTATACATACTCATATTTGTATATATGTGCATGTATGGTGTATGTATATGTATATTTGTGTTATATATATATGTGTGTGTACGTGTGTGTGTGTGTGTGCTGGTGTGTGTCTTTGTATATATTTGTATCACATCTAAGTAAGTATATTCTGCTGACCCATTAGAGTTTTTCACAAATGTTTAATGTTGCCAAGTTGGAAAAATTCTGGTCAGGAACAGATCCTAAATGATTATGTAAAGAATATTAATTTTCTTTTCTTAGCAGAATATTTTGCTTATAGTTCTTTCCCAACAAATGGAGTCTTTTGATATTCTCACATTCTTTGATATTCTATATTATTCTATGCAGTTATCTTGATGTAGGTCTTGTATAACATATTCATTAAGATACGATTAGCCAAAATATGTACCACATATAAAAATATATTTCATAGCAAAAGTTGTGGCATATGGCTATGAAGTTTTTCCCTAACCTAACATTCCTATAGCTGTGCTACATGTGTTTACTTTTAATGATATGTCTAATGAATATTGTAATTTGTTAAAACTCATTCCAAGTAATATAGTAAACATCTAATGAATAACAAAGCTTTTTGTTTAAAATTTAGTTCAAATTTTCCCATTTAATATTTATAAGTAACGAGAAATATAATGATGAAGGAAACATTACTTTCAGTTGGTATTTGCATGATGTACATTTGTGCAATTCTGTAATTCATTCTATCTTCTACAATATTAAGATTGTTTTTTTTTTTTTGCTAAGAGTTAGAGTTTACTCAACTGTAGATATAATGAGAAATATTTATAACACAAAACCATTCTGTTTTAGGGAACTGAGTATGTTAGTGTCCCTCTAGAGATCATGTTCCCTCTGGGCATTGGTAGTTAGGTATATTTCAGTTATCAGGAATAAATTTATTTCCTAGACATGATATATGTCTTCAATAATCTATGAATAAGTTTTTAAACATTCAGGTGTGGCTTTAAGCATGGAGTCCATTAATTCCATTACAAGGCAATCATTGAAATGTGAAATCATTTGTGAAATCATGAAGTTTACATAAAAAATTGTGTTGCCAATACCAGGTGTATTTACATTAACATATCCTGGTAGAAAGAAGAAGGCTATATACATTTCTGAAAACAAAAGCATTCTCCTTACTAATTAATATTGTAAGAAATATTTATTAAACTTACTGGAAAGTTATGGTGAGCCTGAGATGAACTAAATGAGAGGCCTCCATGCTACTATTGTTCCAAAGCACTTGTGGGAATAATATGGTAACTGCATAAACACATTCTCATTTCCTAAAATTTCTATCCTTTATTCTACAATAGTAGTAACTGGAGAAACACAGAGGACAACAAAAACTAAGGAGAAAGAAGACTACATGGTCCTTCAGAAGGAGCAGCAGTATGGTTCTAGGTTCTTTCTACAGCACTTGAAGAGTCTGTCCAAGGAAAAAATAAATTTACCTGTCTAAATGGGACTTAGGAGTAACACAGTATACTATCTGTAGTTGTAAGACAGTGAAAACTTGGAAGCTCAATGGATTTGTACAAAACAGAGCCAGATGCTAGACAAGTTCCTGACATGAACAAGCAGAAGAAAGTCAGACGTGCTACTTATATTGGGAGATTTTAAATGTATTTCTGGGATGACCCCTATTGATCATGGTGAAGGATAATTTGATGTGTTCTTGGATTCAGATTCCAAGAATTTTAATCAATATTTTGAACAGTATTCATAAGGGTACAGGACTAAGCATGGGTAACATAATGAAGGAGTTAGAGGAAGGATTAATTTATTTACATTTCACATGTTATGCTCCTTCCTAATTTCTCCTCAACAAATTCCGATTTCATCCCCCTCCCACCTGCTTCTATGGGGGTGTTCCCCAATCCACCTCCTCTCCCTCCCCACTGTCACAGCATTCACCTATGCTGGGACATAAAGCCTCCACAAGCCCAAGGGTATGCACTCCCATTGCTGCCAGATAAGGCAATCCTCTGCTACATAAACAGCTCCAGCCATGGGTCCCTCCATGTGTACTCTTTGGTTAGTGCTTTAGTCTTTGGGAGCTCTGGGGTGTCTAGTTGGTTAATAATGTTGTTCTTCATATGGGATTGCAAATGCCTTCAGATCCTTCAATCTTTCCACACACTCTTCCATTACAGCCCACACGAACAGTCCAATGATTTGCTGCTAACATCTGCTTCAGGATTGGTCAGACTTTGGCAAGCCATCTCTGGGTGCTTCTATACCAGGCTCAGGCCAGCAAGCACTTCTTGGAATCAGCAATAGTATGTGGGTTTGGTACATGCAGATCTGATGGATCCTTACATGGAGCAGTATATGAATGGACATCCCTTCAGTCTCTGCACAAATCTTTCTCCCTGTATTTCCATTAGACTTGAGCAATACTGGATTAATATTTTAGAGGTGGGTGGGTGGCCCCATCTCTCAACTGAGGTCCATGCCTAACCTCTGGATATGGTGTCTAGAGGTTGTCTCACTACTTTGTTGGGTATTGCAGCTACTGTCATCTCTGTTCTGTCCTGGGAGCTTCTTGTTTTTCTGGCATATGGAACTTTCTAATAGTTACACCCAGAGGTACAGACCTGCATTCAATATCCTGACCTCTGTACTTCTCTACTGCCATAGTTACCTGACAATTTTTCCCTTATTTCTTCTCTCTCTCTATTTCAGGTCCCTCCCTCCCACTACATCCTGTGATTATTTTGTTTCCCCTTCTAAGTAGGACTGAATTATCCACATATTGGTCTTCTTTCTTCTTGAGGTTCATATTATCTGTGAGTTGAGTGTTAGGTATTCTCAGTTTTTTTCCTTATATTCACTTATCAGTGAGTATGCACTTCTATGTTCTCTTGAACTGGGTTACCTCAAACAGGATGATATTTTCTAATTCCTTCCATATGCCTGTAAAGTTAAGTGAACTGCAAATCAAAACAACCTTGAGATACCACCAAACAATAGTCAGAATGTCTAAGATTAAAAATTCATTTGACAGAAGAAGCTGGTTAGGATGTGGAGAAAGAAAAACACTCCTTAATTTCTGATGGGATTGTAAGCTGGTTGAACCTCTCTGGAAATCAGTCTCATGATTGCTCAAAAGTTTGGACATTGTATTATGTGATGGATTGTAAATGCTTGGACAAGGAAGTAGTTTTGCTAAAGTAGCTGTGTCACTGTGGGCATAGGCTTAAGACCCTCACCTTAGCTCCCTAGAAGTCATTCTGTATTACACTAGCAGCCTTCAGATGAAGATGTAGAATTCTCAGATATGCTTGCATTATGCCTGCCTAGATGTTGCCCTGCTCCCACCTTAATAATGACAGAAACTCTAAACCTGTAAGCCAGCCACAATGAATTGTTGTCCTTAATAAGAGTTGCCTTGGTCATGGTGTCTCTTCACAGCAGTAAAACCCAAACTAGGATATAATATTTGAGAATCCAGCTATACCACTCCTGGGCATATACCCAAGTATGCTCCAACTTATACCAAGGACACATGCTGCACTATGATCACAGCAACTTTATTTATATTAGGCAGAAGCTGGAAACAATTTAGATGTCCCTCAATAGAGAAATGGATACAAAGCTGTGGTACATTTACACAGTGGAGTACTACTCAGCTATTAAAAAAATAACTTCATAAGATGTATGATATAAATAAAAATAAAATAAGGTTTACCTACTGCTTTTACAGTTAGGCTCTGTGATCCTTGTTTTGATTTCTTTTTAACCTCAGTATTATCTTCTTCAAAAGAAAAATTTGCATATAATATTTTCCATTTACATCACTTTTGCTGGGTTCTTCAAAATTTTCCCCATCCCTTAATCCATTTTTTTATTCTATATGGTATAGTTACTTTAGGTTATCTATTTTTATCTAAGGTTCAGCAATGGATGTAAGAAAAACTTGATGCTTTATTTGTTGTTTGAGGTGTGGATAATTGCACATGTAAACTATGTACAGTGCATTGTAACAGTTCCTCAGTATAATACCACATCATGTACATTCATCACAGATAGACAAAGACAGTGTTCTTATAAACTAAAATTAAACTGCTCATAAATCTTCCTTATCTTTTACTTATACAAGCCATCTAGAGAGATATAACACTGTGATTCTAGCTATTCCAACAGTTATCAAAATGCATGCAGTCAAATCCTGGGTATATCATTCTGTAAAACTAAAATGACCTTTCTTCAGAGGTTAAGAAAGATATCCAATATTTTATTTGTAACCAGTCTTTGGACAATTTTACCCCAAGTGTTTAGAAATGTCCCTCACTTATTTGTCCTACTCATAGTTCAGGCCTCTGTATTAGTGAAGCCTTCATGACATTTTATTAGAGCATAAATTATGCCATGGGACATTGGAGGACAAAAACTATACTTTAACTTTTTCCCTCCTAATCTTGTAATATTGGCTAAATAGCATATTATCGACAATCTTCACTATTCCAGCCATGCTTTATAAATTATCAGTTTTTACTTAAGGGAAAAATGAACAGCCTAAACTCTTGACTCTGAATGGGCTAAGTAAAAACTTACTTACAAAAAAATCCATAAAATTACTCAAAATTGCATCTCTCAAGAGTCCCTTTTTTTCTGGGATCAACATGTCTCAAACTGTGGTTTGTGCCATATTTGGGAAGTCCCATATCTAACATAATACATTTCAGATACTTACATTATGTTTCAAAATGTTCACGAAGTAGTGAAAAAGATTTCATGGTTGTGCGTTACTTCAGCATGAGGATCTTTATTAATGTCTCAAAGCATTAGGGAGGTTGAATATCATTCAGCAAGATGGATAAATCCTACACTATGCCCATTAAATTCTTTTTAGTCTTGATCTTTGTCTTTATTAATTGTATGTAAAAACAAGTGATCAAATTTCACAAGACTTTACTGATTTTGCTTGTGGATATGTAAGCCACTTTTGAGACACTTCTTTTTCTTGAAAGGTATCATAATGATTTGGTGTGTTTTAAATAGTCTTGTTGTATTCACATTGATAAAACTTTGGTCCTTTAATTACTGGTGTTCAGTTTATCTTCACCATGTTTTAATAATCATGAAGTGCCTGAGATAAAGGGAACACAGTGTTATAGTGTATGGTTCATGTGGAAAGCAACTACAATAAAACATTTAAAATAATGCTATTAAAAGAATATAATTGACTTGTTTCCTTTCTAATGATCAGTACTCTTAAAACATTTATCAGACTGTCACTATACTGTCATTATAAATGTTAATTGATATTATGAATACAGACCATTTCATAATGTATACACATTCACTTGAATGAGTTTAACAGTAAGAAGTAAAGAACAGAGCACCATCATGACTGTTCTCAGGCTTCCCACTTGAACATCCTTAAAGAATTCTTGTGAGTTATTGAGGTTATTCACCTTTACCTCATGATAAGCTCCCTAGATTAAGATAAAATAACACACTGTTTTTGCTTCACTCATTATAATTTTCCATGAATAAATACATATACATCAGTCCTCCAAGCCTGTAAGGGAGGAGAAAACGGGACTAAAACATATACCCAATTTTTACTTCATAATGATTCATTGAAAAACTAGTATTCAATTTATATTCACCAAGTTTTAATAACCATAAAGAGCCTGATATATATATATATATATATATATATATATATATATATATATAGAGAGAGAGAGAGAGATGAGAGAGAGAGAGAGAGAGAGAGAGAGAGAGAGAGAGAGAGAGAGAGGATAATTATGACTAGTTTTGGACTCATAGGTCTCAGGAACATATGTATGTTAGAGATAAATGTTCCCTCAGAAAAAATTAGATTCATAAAGGACACAGATCCATGAGTTGCCTTTGCATTGGTTATGGAGGTACATATAGAATGTTTTCAGTGGCTTTCTACCACATTGTTTTGAGCCTTTTGCTAACCCATCTGCCTGGGTCACACATACTCACTCAGGGTTCTGTAGGTAACCTCATTAAACCAGTGGATCACTAACCTAAACTTTATGAAACCTTTATAAGTCTTTGAAATTCCTGGCTAATAAGACCTTTTTTCATGTCTCCCCAAGAAAGGACACACAGCAGGAAAATATGTCCAGACTCATTTGAAAAACTTTCATTCTTAGTGGTTAATGGATTTTTTAAAATAAATTACATTAAACACATATGGAGAGGTAGGCCAGTATAATGGGCATTCATTGAACTGCAGTTTTCAAACTCGTACACTACTGTCACTCTGTCATCATTCTGATTCAGGGTCAAATGAGTTGTGAATACAGGAACATAAGCATGATATACATGATATACAATTAGTTTAATATATTTCAACTGGCTTTCTGTTAAAATTTGAACAAAAATTTTTTAGGAAGGTACCAAACATTTACTTTGATTATACACAATGAAGTATTGTCAAACATATTTTACAATTTAAAAGTAGATTTGAGTAACTCTTAGAATTTTTATATCTATAAAGTTATAATTTTTCATATATGTATTTTATGATTTAAACTTCAATTGAATGGTTACAGTAATAAGAAGGTATTTTCCTTATTGATTTTCTTAACCTAATACACCTGGCATTATCATTAGAAAAATAATTGAATAGAAATGTGGAGGGAATACAGATCTATTATATTTTTAATCTAGAAGTGTGACCTTTGAAGATAAGCTGTTTTATGTGACTGTTTTCTGATGTCTTTTAAGTTAAATGATTTACACTCTGAAGCTAATTTTCTGGGTCTTTTTTATGATTCAGCTTTAGATTCATTGATAATTTCCTGTATCTCCTATCAGGTAACAACTTATCATTTTTGGATGTGTGAATTGTAACATATTGCTTTCTTTTGAAGTGAAAATTAACTTTTGGCTTACATACCTGTGGATTACTTTTTGAGTTTTATTTTTCTTTTCCCCTCTCACCTCCCAACTTTCCAAACCTGATCACCATTTCTGGTACTTCTATCATCTCCTCTTCTACCTAGTTGTGTCTCTCCACTCAACTCTCATGACTATCTAGTTATGAATGAGATTTGTGAATCCTGCATTTGGACTTCCATATTACCCAGTTTCTTTTGGTCTGTGGATTGTACCATATTTGTCATGAATTTTATGGCTAATGTCCACTCCTAAATTTATATATAACATATGGCCTTCTGGTTTTGGGTTACCCCTCTCAGGATGATATTCTCAAGTTTTATTAATTTCCCAGAAAAATACATAACATCTTCTTTTTAAATAGATAAATGGTATTCCATTGTGAAGAGGTGCCAAATTTCTCAGAGCCTGTCAAGTTGATTTCTAAAGTGGTTGTAAATTTTTCCACTCTCATGAACATTGAAGGAATGTTCTCCTTTCTCTATCTACATCTTTGACATCATGTGCTATCACATGAGGTTTTTTTCTTTTTATCTTAGGAATTTTGAGGAGTATAATTTTGAATGCTTGGGTCATTTTGATTTACATTACCTTGATGATTAAGGATGTAGAAAACTTCATTATTCTATACACTATTCTTTACAAAAAGCTATCAGCACTTATTTTAAGTTATATTATGGAATATTTGTCTATATATAGTTTTGATTGTAGTTTAAAGTTTGCATATGTTACATTTACACAAGTGTTGTTTGTTATGCATCTTATATATGTCTGATACAGAATCTCACTCTGCTGCCATCTGAGACTTCAAGTTCATTACTGAAACCATGCTTCCTCTCAGCAACATGAGAAGATCAAAACAGATGCACATCACTACACTTAGCCAGCGGTATTGTAAAAACTCTTTATTATTGACTTTCATTTTAGCTTGCTTGTGTATAAATTGAATTGAAATTTTATATTTTCTCATTTACTCTGGTTGGCTTAAATCAAATTGACATCTAACCATATTTTTATTATTTGCCATGATTTTTTTAAATTGCATCAAGATATGTAAACACTGAAATATATTTTGTAATATTATATTTTTATGATTTACAACAATACTTAATTCAAATATTTTATTATATCATTCCACTCCCTGATGTTCTTCAGACCTTCTCACAATCACAATCAATTTTAAGCTCTTTATGCCCCTAAAAAATATTTAAAGCCTTAAAAATCAGGAAAATTAAACCATATTGAAAATAAACTCTCAAAAATGAAAACAAAAAACAAGATTAAGCCAAAAGAACAAAAAGAAAGAAGCACCAAACTGTAATCATATCAAAGCACAGTCAGAAATTAGAAACCTGTGGAGTTGAATTAGTTCTTTATTAATTTATTTATTTTTGTATTTATGCATTTATTTTTAGTGGATATTTTATTTACTTACCATACAGATGTCATCCCCTTTCCCTATTCTTCTCCCTAGAACCACCATCCCATTCCTTCCCCATCCTCCTTTAGCTTTTATACTATTTTGACTGCATACATGTATTAACATCAGTACTAGGTTGAGGCTCTAGCAATACAATAGATGCAAATAGACAAGGAACAAGCAATACAATAAACTCAAATAGTCAAAGAAAAACAAGGCATTAAACCCAATTATGTGAACACTCCCATGATCACTATTTCTAAGGGCTTGTAGGATGGCCAAACTATCTGACCCTACTTCCCTGTCCTAGCCCAAGGTCATTTTAATGTATGAAGCCTGCTTCCTTGTTCTAGCCTAAAATTTAGATTCCTGTCTGAAATTACTTCTTTGTTATAGCCTAATATTTAGGCTATACCTTGAGATTAGTTCTTTCTTCTAGTCTAAGATTTAGATTCCTACCTGAAATTACTTCTCTGTTCTAGCCTAATGTCATACTCCTACCTGAAGCCTGCTTCCTTCTCCATAGCCAATGTCATATTCCTGCCAAGCAGCCCATTTCCTTGTCCTTGGTCCATGTCAGATTCTTACTAAGCAGCAACCAAAGGCTCTCCACCTCTCCCTTTTTTTAGATCATTAACAAGACTGAGCCTATCTTAGGTTGTTCTGACATGACTGCCTTCCTTAACAATCATGAAATGTGCATTATCAAAAGCAATGCACTTCTGTCTTAGGTTGGTAAGGCTCTGTGCAGAATTTTACCTGTCTTTGACTTGTTAGCCTGTTAGTGTAATAACTATGTCAGGGGATCATTATGATGTTCAAGCCATGTACTTTGGGTGCCAACATGTTGATGTTGTTAAAGACAAGCTTTAACACAGTGAGCAAAATTACAAGTATTCCCAGGACAAAAAGGGCTTGCATAATCAGGATATATATGACACTCTTGAAGCTTGATCAAAATAAAAATACAGACCTCAGGTTATGAGTAATTTTATCAGCAGTATATGCCTTTTCTATGCTGAGCAGCGAAGCATTCTTTAAATTCATAAGCTTACTGTGTAATGTTAAAACATCCAGAGTAGTTTTAGTATTATGACAAATGCACTGCAAGTGTCTTTAAACATTTTTGTACCTATAATGACTACCACTCTAAATTTTAGAATTAACATGAATTCAATGGTATTTGGCATGACACTCAAGATGGCTCCTTACTCTTAAACACTGAAACTTTTTCCAAAAATTTGAATAGGATAAACAGCAACAATCATTTGTTCCAAATGTGTATCTAAATTCTCCTGTATATTCAACATATTAGTAACATGTTTTGCTAAATGATTAACAAAAGAAGCTGCCTTAACTCCTGCATCAAAGCAATTGTAGAAGTAGTTTTAGCTATCAATGTAATTAAAGCTTTTGTCCCAGCAATATTCAAGCCTATTACACTCTTGCTTCTTCTTAAAGCCTGACACACTTCTTATAGTACTTGCTAGCTTTTTTCAGAAGACCAAGGTTCTGTGATACTCAGGGCAATAAAAGAAAAGCTGGTTAATAAACCTAAGTAAACAATATGCCAGATTTCAACATACTCACACAATTAGAAAATGAACAATACATGCAACTTACATTAAATTCTGTAGAAGAAACAAAATTAATTTTAACTTCCAAATATGTCTCTGAAAATGTTCAGAATCAGACTTCAAAATGAAGACTGTTGTTTCCAATATTGGATTGATTTCTATGCCAGTACAAGATTGAGTCCAAATAACTTGTCACCTTTAAGAAATATTTAAGAGTCATTATAACATCCCTTTTTTTGGTTCTTTGTTCCACAAGGTCGAAAAACTTGAGGGAAGGCAGTTTGTCCCATCAGAGGTATAGGTTAGCAAAGGTGGGTCAGGAATATGTTCAATAAAGCTTTCCAGTCTCTGTTGTCAAGGCATTAAGCAAGATCCCAGGACAGTGCCATTCTTTGTTCAGTCAACAGCATGTATAAACCATCGCTCTGACAGCCACCATGCTTCTGCAGCATCCTGCAGAAAAAAAAATAGTAAAAAACCAAAGTACTGTCATCAACAGTGGGGCCTTGTTGTCTGTTGGGGAGAGAACCCAAAATTGTCATGGCAACAACTTGGGTAGTTTGGAAATTTCTGTTTTATTTATGATGGCCTTCTTGGCCCCATAACTCAATTAAATGTAAACAGTTCCTGTATTGGACACTTTGTTTGTTGAAAAGTAATGGCTAGTTAAGATGCATTATTTGGTGATTTCATTTAGATCACACATGAATACACACACACACACACATGTATAACTTATAACATTTTGATTGAAATAGATTTATACAAAGAAATCACAAATGGAAGAGTTCTCATGTCTAGGCAGGAGTTGCTATACTGTTCTTCATGAATAGCTGGTACTACACTACCTGAACAGCTTGAAACTTGGACCTAATTTCAGTAGAAGCATAGCACTTGGGATCAGCTCAACGAAATGTGTGTCTCAAAGGATCAATTTAATGTAGTTGGAGGAGGCAAAAACCAAGCAATTGTCAAGCTTTTCTGCCCTCATATTATTAGAATATTCCCCATTATTCAATTGTGGTTACATTAAGCTTAATAAGGACATATATTAATTTATAATACTATATATATATATAATATATAAAATATATATGTGTGTGTGTGTGTGTGTAACCACAAAACTGTTACCACTCACGTACCTAATTCTTAATGTGAGATGTACAAAAGATAAATAATAAGGAAATATGACAAGGACAATTTACATTTATTTTCTAAATTAAATTGTTTTATTTATATTACAAATGCTTTCCTCCTTCACAGTCCTAGATCCAAGTGTCCTACATCTCACTTCTGCTCCCCATTGGCTCTGAGAGATTGCTCTCCCACCCATTCACTTTCTCCACCTCACACCCAAACCACAACATCTCCCTTCCCTGGGGCATTTAAATGTCTCCATGATTATGAACAAACTCTCAAATTCTGATGAGAAAAGGCACTCCTCTCCAACATTATATGTGCTGGGGCCAGAGTTGAGCCCAAATATTCACTTTGGTTGGTTGCTTAGGTCCTGGGAGCTCTAAGGGGTCTGCATTAATTGATACTGTTTTTCTATTGTGGTGTTGCAATCCGCTTCTGCTCCTTTGATCAAAACCCTAACTTTACATAGGGGTTCCTGTCTTGAGTCCAATGGTTTGCTATAAGTATATATAGATCAGTCTCAGTCAGCTGGTGGTAGAGTCGCTCATATGACAGTAATGCTAGGCTTCTCTCTATGAGCAAAACATGGCAGCATTAAGAGTGTCAGGGATTGTGGGGGCACCAAACTCTAATATTTCTTTTTTATAGCTTTGTAAATGAGTGATATCTTACCTCCTTCTGTGATTTTACCTGGAATGAAGGAAAGAGTTTGATCTGTTGAATATTATAGAGATTTATATCTCAAAAAGCTCAAGCAAACAGTAAGTTATTATACAATTCCTCCTCATTTTCTTATTCTATCTTGTATTGGTGGAATTTAGATTTCTCCATAATCATGGAGTATGCTACTTGCCTGTGGAAACACAACATTGTAACATTGTGGCTTCATCCATTTAGATCTCTCTCTCTCTCTCTCTCTCTCTCTCTCTCTCTCTCTCTCTCTCTCTCTCTCTCCTTCTCTCTGTCTTATCTATCTATCTATCTATCCATCTATCTACAAACCTATTTGTCCATCTATAAATCAGCTTTGTGTTTCTTTTAAAACAATTGAGTTCAACTAGTTCTGATTGTATATACATAAGTATATCATCATTGCCTGTTATATTGGTATCCAACAAATAGCATTGCAGACCCCCCTAAGTATCTATCTCTATGCTACATTCATCTATTACAAATATTCTCAAAACATATGACAGAAACTCTATTTCCAGTTCCTTCTGTGCTCAAATATTTATTTTAATTTTTTATACAAACAAACTGCAAGAGTGGATAGGGCCTGAGAAGGAGCAATATAGCAATATAGGCCCTGAGAAGGCAGGGAGATCAATTGAAGTGGAGAACAGCTTAATTTTCTTTGCACCACTAAGGATAATTTGTCTTTGTCTGGACTCAAAGGAGAAAAAAAGTTTCCAATGGGCCACAGGTTTTATTTACATTTTTTCCAAAAGGGATTACACTATTTTTTATTTTTATTTTAAAGAATTTTAAAGACATAATTATGCAAGGAGAATGAAGAGTTGATGGCCTGACATTGCCTATATATTGGTTCCCCTGTGTTCCCTTTTCATAGACTAGAATTTTTTATCTGTTTTGGCTGATATCTGACGACTTGGGAATTTTGATGCAAGAAAATCAAATTATAGTAGCTTTTATTTATTAAGACTTTAGGTTCCATTCTTTTTATGTTTGAGCCTTAAAAAAACATGGCTCTGACCTGAAGTTCTAGTATCACCATGATACTTAGTAATCTATAAACATAGTTCATAAGGCATCTCGAAACTTTTCTGATTCTTATATGAAATATTACTATAGTTTCACAGATGATTTAGTTAACAAAAAATGTTTAGCTTATGAATATAGTAAACCATGTACTAACAGTGCAAACTCTTTAATGTCTCTAAATTAACATATACCAAATTAAAAGAATCTTTAGCAACCTGTTTCCTTGGTCAGCTCATGTCATTTTTTTCATATCTCAGAATGAAGTCATGTCACATGGCTTAAGATTAACTAACATAGACTTATAATAACTAACAACAAGTTATGAGTTTTAACCATGTGTAATATTTTATAGGTCAATAATCCTGTTTTTTAAATGACCCTTCTACTGAACCTACACACCTTCCCTCTTAACATGTTAAATTTTATTCTCTCAGTTCGAGATGCCCCTGCTCTTTATCTTCCTGACATTCACAAATCTTTTACTCTATACACTACTGAAAAATAGAGAATGGGTTTAGAGTTTTTGGGTCAATTGAGAGGACACATTCTTGCACCCATTAACTATCTTTCTATACTCCTAGATACAACAGTTACAGGATGTATACTTTGCTTACGAGTACTAACTGCATCCTGCCTACTGTCCCAGGAAGCTTCTAAGCTTATTTTGTTTGATCTTTCTCTTTTTTTTCTCATTATACTGGCTCAAGAAATTCCTATTACAGAGAAGTTTCTCCATTATGTTCTCATTCTAAGCTTCATGTTCTTCACATTACCTTCCTAGATAACCCTATTATCTCAGTTTGTTTCTGCCCTATACTCAACTCCATTACTCCTCTTCAAAAAGCTATTCTGTTAGAATAAACAGTGCCTTCCTGGAAAAATCATGCCAAGCCACATGGTCTCATGTGGGAGGGTTTATTAAAACATGAGCCTCTGTGGGTGATTGAGAGGAGGAAAGATATTAAGAAGAGAAAGAGCTATGGGTTTATGGATCAGAGTTTGCATCTTTTATTTGGGCTGTGGCTTAGGTGATGCATTCACAGAGGGATGTACAAAGGGTGGCCATGGCAACAGAATCAGAAGCAGTGCTGTTGCCTAGTGATGACATCATTTCAGTGTCCAGTAGCTGGCTGCAAATAGATTCCGGATGTTCACAGATGGACCTGATGCTAACAACTACCCTCAACACTGCTTCCTGGAAGCACTTTAACTCTCTTCTAATGAAAGTCACAATGTTCTCATACTGTGACATCATGAATATTCTTGGGTTATATATAGAAGTTCTGTATGCCACATTGAGTGCCAATGGCCTGTAATCTTAAAGATACATTAAGACTTGTATTTTCCTAAATAGGAGGCAGTAAGTCACTGCTGGTGTCATCAGGCTCCTACTAATGATAGATTTGGAAAATGTTGTTGTTGTTGAGAAAGCAACTAAAGAGGCAAGCCAATATTTCTATATTCATATCCTATATCATCATGTTTGCATTTGTCAGGAGAAAAGTTATCTTCTTCCCTAATGCACACCTTTTATCAATGGTCCTAAAATCCTAAAGATTCTTGAAGCTACTTATCTTGCCAAACAGGTGCCATTTAAGGCTCCAATTAACCATGCTAATATCCTTCCAAAAACTACTACCATCTCACACTCCTGCCTAGAAGTACATGAAACTCTTATCTAAAGAAACCCACAAATTTCTATTTCCTCTCCATTACAGCTTAACTATTCTAGGAGCAGTCCTGAGTCCTCAAGGCTGGTTTCTTGTACAGGAAAGGTAGACTCTCCCTAACTGACATGTGAAGTCCTTCTTGACAGGTAGGAACATATATTGCATTTTTGGTACAACTTATTCTTATGGTTTTTTCAACTCTTCTTGTTCCACTCATCCTTTCTATCCTCCTAAGGGTATCATTTAAATATTATCCATCTGCACTCCAACCTTTCCACATGGGGCTTATGACCCCTAATTCACCTAAATAAAACCATTTATAGGGTAGTTTTCTGGGGAAGACTGAGAGATATTTTACACATGTTCTCCTTACACAAAGCACTAGTACAGTAATATCTTCTTACTATGGTATACAATTTCTTAGGATTGGCAGAAATATTTCCCTAGTACAGCTTAGACCACAAAAGTAGGTTGTTTGCACCTCATGAATATCTTATATAAATTTAGCCTTCCTAGGTCCATAAAATCAGATAAGGGCCCTGCATTCAATTCTAAAATAACTGTGTCTTCAAAGCGCTATGGTATTCATATTTCCTGTGTAATAAAATTTCAGATAAAATGTAAAGAAATAATGAATGGAATTAGATTCATTTATCTAGACAGTTGTTTAAGTTTCACATGTATCAACTTTTTCCTAATGCCACACTAAGAAGAGGAATTTCTTTGGAAGAGTATTTCTATCCTTTTTTAAAAAATAATAAATGATAAGGGACAACAATTTAAATGGGTTCCTGAACCCTTATCTGATAGGTACACCTCCTACTCTGTAGGACTTCTAAAGGTTATGCTCTGTTATCTACACCTCATTACTGAGTTTGGCTTCCTTTCTCACACTACAGCTGGGGCTATTCTTATTCTCCCAACCTTCTAGTCAACAGGAACAAGACTAGAAATTCCAGATATAGGCCACTAAAAATAATAGACTGTCTGAAGTTCTTTCTGTCTAGACTCTGGGTATCACTATGGCATCTCTCTAACTTTGACCCTTGAGCAACCTGTTTTTGCAACTGTGGAAAAGAACAGCCCAGCTTCAATAAAAGTGGCAACCCCAAATGTCTTTGTCTTTTCAAGACAAAACAAACTCAGCCTATATTGATAATTTCTCCTGGGTCAGGTGCCTAAATTGCAACAGTAAGTACCATTATCATGATCCAGGGAATGGCATATAACCTCAGGAATTCTCCCATGGTGGCCTTCACAATTTGGGATGCCTGGAATAAAAGAAGGGCCCAAAGGCCTATGGGACAGATCTTTCAGATAAGTTGAGGGCTTGTCTGTGAGGGTGAGGGATATTAGTAATGTTCAGATCTTTTGAGCAAACATTTGGTATACTTCTAGATAATATAATAGAGACCAGTCAACAGTCTGACAGAATCTTACCATCCATTGTGTGATTCCCCACTGCCTTTTTGAAAGAGAGTTTCCTGTGAAGCCATGATTGTCCTGGAACTTACTCTGGCCTCTTAATCCAGACATTGGGAAGTCTGTTTTATATCAATCTTTGAGACTCCTCCACAAATTTTCATAGTAGTATTGGGCCACTTGATGTAAATTAATACTTCCTTTATGTTCCTTTGTAAGAATTGTTGGTGATTGTTCAGCACATACATGTAATCCTGAACTCTAAGTTCTGTAATATCAAAAGCACTTTCTCTGCTTCAACATGGTTAATCCTAGGATTCGTGGGAAAGAAATGACTGGGTCCATGGTTTTCCAAATTAAACTAAGCTGTATTTGAATGCTTTTCAGGATGTATAGCTGTCTCCCCTAATTCAAGGTTTTGAGCAGTATTCACTGGCTTTTTGAAGTTCTTTTTATAGTGGAAATAAGGAAGATAATAGAGGTAAGGTGAGTGTATTGGTGATAAATTTGTTAAAATAATACAAATTGAAGGAGAGAGACAAAGGCAAGGATTGGCATCAAGTGAATGGGGGTTACAAGGAGTTTGTATAAGATGAGAAACTTACTCTTGAATGCAAATAGAGGTTTTAATTATCAGGGACTTGAAAAAGAACAAAAGACTATCTCTTAGCTAGAATTTATTACCAAAGAAAGAATTTATTATGAAAACAGAACTCCCATTCTATAAGGTATGTTTTCTGATTTTAGTCTTATTTCAAGCTGTGAGATATTTGTTCCAGTCTTGGTCCTACATCACCTCCAGTGTCTCTTTAATCTCTGGACATAACAAGTGACTGCCTGTTGAATAATTATTGTCTTTTTTTTCATCAGTGTGTAATAATGTATCAATTTCAGGAAACCTATAGCCACAGAAAAATCTCTATTTGGGTGCCAACTCAAATTTACCTACTGCTTTCCCTTTCAGATATTAACAGGTTGAGAGCCCTTCGATTTTGTAGGATTACTGAAATCAGAATAGGGAACTGATTTGGAGCAAACATAGAGACAAAATCAATTTCTAGATGGTATCTGTTATCTGAGTGAATATTTGCTGAGATTGATGTAGATGAGTACTAAGCCATCTGAGGTCAAACTCTTAGCAGCCAGTTAAGCTGCCAGAATAATTCCAACCACCATGCAAAAGGATATAGAACATCCATCCCTGTGTGAGACCTGGAGGTCATTTGCCTTGCTCTCAATGAAGAATACTGCTACTATGTAAACCTTGCTGGCCAGGTAGAAAAAAATTTAAAGACACAAGTTGAAAAAAAAAACTTTATCACATAGGGATCAACTCTATTGCAGAACACTCAGTTTTGTCTCTCATGGGCCCCTGGGTTTTACAACTCCTTACTCTACTGATTTCTATGTTTTTATATATATAATAATAACATGCAGTGCCTTATCCTGTACTTTTGGAAAGAATTAGCAAAATTATTCAATAATATACCAAATGCTACTAATTGAATTTCCAAAGGCCTCCTACCACTGCTTACTAGCCTGAGCCTCTCCATCCCAGATTGCCTTAAATCAGACAGTCTTAGGTATCCACACTTACTAATTGTCCAATGCTGCCTACTCTTCCCTAGACTTTCACTTCCTGTACAGCTAGAACTGTTGCATTTTATAAAAAGGCCAAGATATGTTTGATAGGGCATTGTATAATGAGGTAGGAGGGATGCCTTGGTGAGCACATGCTAAGGCATTCTTTTTCACAGTGTACAGCTGGAAAGTTATAGAATATACTTTATTAAAAATATAAGAAAGTGAGGGGAGTTGAAAGAGGAGTATAGGCAGAGAAACACACACAAAACACACATAACACACACAGAAACAGAGAGACAGAGAGAGAACAACAGAGAGAGAGAAAGAGACAGATAAATACAGAAAGACAGAAGATAGAGACAAAACAGAAGCCTGGACATGGACACATGGAGTGAAAAAAGGGAGGGGAAAGTGGAGATTAGGAGAAAGTAATCAGTAGAGAAGCAGGTCAGAGACAGATAGAGAATGGGATAGGGAGAGAAAGGAGGAGTCAAAGAGCCCTTTTTATATAGCAGGCCAGGTTTTTCTACCTGGTTTTTGCTAGGTAACTGTTGAGCAGAGCATAAAAAGAATGCTAATATTCTTCAATAAATTAAAATTAGAAAGAGGTGACAGTGACACAGGAATAGGGTCATAGTGACATTTATCCTGCTGACTTTGGTGCCATATGTCTCTGAGAAATATAAGAAGATGGGGATGGGGATGCTGGTGAATTCTTAGGAGTATTGTCTGTTTTCTTTTCTCCAGCATCTCTATAATCATCTGTGGATAGAAGGATCATGTCCAGTAGGAGAATCTCTGTCTCTGAGAGCAGGCTGTAACTTTTGTGAGTTGCTTCTTTGTAGCTGTGTGGAATATAGATTTTGAGTAAGCACAAGGCCTTGATAAGATGCTGAAATATTTATGTGATGTAGAGTATTATGTTATGCACAATTTGGAGAAAATATTTTGATTACATGTAAATTTGCAAACTTTAGGTCTTTGTGGTTGGTGTAAGGGGAGTCCCAATCTCAGGGAACAAGAGGGTAAACACCACCAACTGGAAGAGGTAATATGTAGAAACTTTGGCTATTTATTGGCAGGTGTACTTATTGGGAGGAAGTCTATTTGGTCCTAAGATATAGATCTTAGTGGGTTTCCTGTATCTGATGAGTTTACAAAAGAGATAAGGTTTTACAGCATAAATAGTCTTTAAAATAGGTTTAGGGAAGACAAATCTTCATGGAGTCTAAGGAGCAAAATATATATTTTTTTTCAAACATTTCAAATATACATTTAGAAGACAATTAAAAAGACTCAATTAGATGACCTTATGTATATGATTCATGATCATTAATTTAGAATATGAAACATCTTAAGTCATGTGTTAAAAGGCAACCAATTAATTTATATTAGTATCTATGATAGCAGACATTATAGAATTAGTATGAGAAATGTTTTAAGTCTATAGAAAAATGTAACCAAAGGAACATATTGTAACTAAGATAGCTAACTGTATAGATTTTGCATGAGATACTATTTAAGTCTATAGAAATAAGATAAAAGTGGAATGTTAAAATTCAAACTTATGATTGTAAAAGTTTAATGGTACTGTAGAATGTTTTGTTAGGAATTGGATAATTTATCAGAACTCCATTGGTTACTGTTACCTTTCAAATCTCTATTAACCATGGCATAGCAAAGGGAAGTAGTATGAAGCATTTTCTCCCTGGACACTGAGTTTATATAAGGAATTAGGAGAAAGTTACATTTGTGAAATATTATACCTGAACTTGTGTATCCTTTATCATGAAGCCATTAAGTAAGGCAAATCTGACTGACATTTAGATAAGAGATCTGGTAGTCTTAGCTAGTCAACAAATTGAATAATGGCCTAATGATGTGATTGATTAATTGGGCCAAGGAAGTAGATGTCTGTTTTCTAGCCGTCAATGTACTTAGAAATCTGTGAAGAATAAATTATAAACTTGATATCATATATTAATTAAATGACAGAAGTTTGTCTGTAATCCATTACCTAAAATTTTTCTAGGTTCTTATGATCTCCATCAAATTGAGCAGAGTCAGTCTGGCATCAGGTCCACAAGAAAAGAAGCTTTTTTCTGTGGAGTAGGAACATGGGAGAAATGACTCACACTATATTAGGCAATATGAGATATGCAAATCTTTGGGTGTCTTCTGTCCAAAATTTAGGCCAAGCCCTGACACTGAGCAAGGCAATGAAACATTGTTTCTCAGTGGTTATCATACCACAATCTAGGAAGCCTTGTCATTGTGTTCATATCTTCTTAGATACTATACTGACTGGTTTTGTGTGTCAACTTCACACAAACTGGAGTCATCACAGAAAAAGGAGACACCCTGGAGAAAATGCCTCCATGAAATCCAGCCATAAGGCATTTTCTCGAGTAGTGATCAAGTGTAAGAAGGCTCATTGTGGGTTTTACTATCTATGGGCTGCTAATCTTGGATTCTATAAGAAAGCAAGCTAAACAAACAAGGTGAAGCAAACCTGTAAGCAGCCTCCGTCCATGGCTTCTGTATCAGTTCCTGCTTCCAGGTTTTTACTGTGTGTAAAATCCAGTTTTGTCTTCCTTTAGTGATAAACAGCAATAAAAAATATTAGCTGAGTAAACTTTTCCTCCCTAACTTGCTTCTTGGTCATGATTTGTGTAGAAATAGAAACACTGACAAATACAAGTTGGTGCTCTTAGTGGGGTATTCCTCTGACAACAGGATTATGTTTTAGTAAGGACTGTGGAAGAACTTTAAAACTTGTGCTAAAATAATTAAAATAGCTATTGGGAATTAAGAGCTCTGTGACTTGCTCCATAGAATTTTGGAAGAAAATGTTGAGATAGTGCAAATGATGGAAGCCTAGCTTGTGAAATTTTTGAGGGAAGATTAAAGATATTACAAGGATTTTACTATTTTGATTGTGAAGATGTGAAGATAATGTGTTTTTGGTTATGGGCTAAAGAATCAGCTTATATTGACAAGATATCAGAACTATTAAAGAGAATCCTTTGCATTACTGGGATGACTGATGCTTGTTAGCTGGGTAATTAATTAGCAGTGCTTAAGAATAGACCAGCATCACTAAGGTGGAATCCTCTGCAAAGTATTTCCTGAGATCACAGAGAAGCTGTCACAGAAGCAGCCATGGTTGTACCTCATGTTGGCAACCAGACTTGGTATATATAATAGTCAACCAAGTGGTACTGGTTTTGAAATTTAGAGGGGCAGGTAGCAGTTGGTATTTGGCACTGTGATAATCTAGTAGAGGCCACTGGCGAAGGTGAAACCTCAGAGGCAGTTGAAAGCTCAGGACTGAAATGATCATGGAGATAATTTGAGGCTTAGCACCAGGAAAAGAGCTTATGAAAGGTTATATGTGAAACTGATGTCCAGTCATAGCAGAAAACAGCAGTGTTTTTATAGATCCCAGTACCACATAAGACTACCAAGAACTACAGCAGCAAGAGAGTACAAGCAGCTGGTCCATAGAAGACCGAGGTGTGTTCTACAAAGAGCACAGCTGTAAAAATGACCAGTAGATGATTAGTGGAACACAGACATTGGACAAGTTAGAGTTTAATTTTCCTTATGATTATGACTGTGCCATGATACTTTTTCTCTTGAAGAAAGTATTTAGTGCAGCACACAGTTAAGAGACTTTGAATTGTAAAAAGACATTGAATTTCAAAAGAGATTGGATATTTTAAAGGAATAGAAATTTAATATGTAAGAATTCAAGGATTCTGTGGGACGTTTAAAGTTGTTTAGATCTTGTGGGTGAATAAAAATGTAAGGGCTGAGGCTTAATAGTGATGTGTCTGTGTGTAAAATAGACAAGGGGTCAATTGTACTGTCTGGTTTTGTCCTTTCTTGGCTTCTGCCCAAAGTAGCTTCTCTGTGTGAGTTCCAGTCCTGCTAGGGTACAGCCTTGACACAGGATTGGAGTGCTCAACTGGAAGCAGGCACATAATAAATATACACAGACTACTTTTGGGGTACAAGCTGACAGGCAATTTTTCAAAGCCAAAGTTTCTCTCTCTCTTCTCTTTCACTCTCTTCTTTCTCTCTTGCTCATTTGCTCCTAGCTTGAGGCTGCACACACTCCATATTCTCATGCACACTATGGTTTTCTCCTGTCTGCCCTTTTTTCTTGAATTCTCATACTCCTCTACACCTCTATATGTTTCCCTTTAACTCTCACACACACTCTTCACACCATCACAAAAACACCCACACACACACCACATGCACTTTCCTTTCACCACAAAACACTCTCCATACACATCTCACAGTTTTTCTTTGCTCACTCTTTATATCTCTCTTCACTCATTCTTCACAAGTTCTTCTCAGGTACTCTAGCCTTTTTCTTGTCCCAGTCTTTTAATGATCTCCAAGAGAATGTAGAAAAAAGACACTGTATAATCACTGAAAAATCAAATTTAAAAGAATAATCATGTCCCACAAACAATTAAGAATTACAATTATTCTCCAAGAATTTCAAGCTTTCATTATTCCCAGAAACAGCCAAACTAATAATACATAATTGCAAACATCATTATTACTCATTTCAACTTTAACTTTATAACTATTTAATAATTATTATATATAGTAGATTTTATGTATTTTATACTTCTTATATAGGAAACATTCTTAAATGTTATGCAGAACTTATTTCAAAACTTTGATAGACTTTTTTCTTTCTTGGAGTCCCAGTGTTCATTCCATTACATTTTCTAATATATCAAGCTTCTGTTACAAGTCAAGGATTAATCTGGAACTACCATTGTGCAGTTATTAAATTGTTTCCAAGAAGAAAACACACAGCATGCACATGGGCCCTTAGGACTGTGATGTGCTGTGCCTCATTCCTCAATTTTTAATTGTTTAAGAATCATTACATTGAGGACCATCTAGTTTCACAGAATTCACCAGAGCAGGAGAAAAAAATAAGAAAATCAGATATAATACAATAATTATGCACACCAAAGCCAACTAAACAACAGTCATGCACAAATGAAATCTATACAACAGTTGTTCAGGGCTAAAGTAGGGGAAATGTAGACAACTGTTTTTTAAAAAGAGTCATCACAGGCTACTGACATGTATCCAACCCAGCCTACTGAAGGCAGTCCCTTATTTCAGATGGTGGGTCCCCTGGAGGAATGTGTCTTCTGCTTCTCAGGGTCCCAGATAATATCTCTTAAAAGGAGCTGCCACAGGCTTCTGATGTCTCCATCCCAGCATTCTGTAGGCAGTTCTTGTCATTGTATGCTGTCCCAAGCACAGTTCTGACTTCCTTTCATGATGAATAGCAGTCTGGAAGTGTAAGCTGAATAAAACCTTTTTGTACAAAACTAGCTTCTTGCTCATGATGTTTGTGTGCAGGAATAGAACCCTGACTAGGACAAAGGCCTTTGGGTATATGCTGTAAAAATTTGGGAGTCTCTGTCATAATAAGATTAATTTAGCAGATTTATAACAAGATTGAAAGCTAGTATCTATAAAAATGTCTGAGTTAAACAATCTGTGTTTGTTTTTACTCATATGTTTTAGAATGTATATAGCAAACAAAGAGAGTGTATTATAATTTCATAGCAGTAATGGTAGTAGCAAAAACAAGGATAAGTTTATCTTCAAGGCAATGACCTTTAACTCTTCTACTGTTGTAAATCTTTAAATGCCTATTAAAATCATCATTTACAAGGGTAGGAAAACAAATGCAAACCTTATCGTAATTGAAATTTCTTTTGAGACCTTTTGTCAGGCTGTTCTAAAGTGAGAGGCATTAAGCTGGAAGTGCCCATAACAATGGTGTTAGATAGTTTTGAAACTGCCTCAAACCAAGATGCTCAAACTCAAACCAGGGTGCTGAGGCTCCAGCCAGCCATATGATGATCCATTTTTTATCAAGTAGCTAAAGAGATATTTCTACCTGTGGAGGATAGCCTTGTGTCATAACTTACGTTAGAATAGAACAGCAGAAGTGTTGTATATCTTAGAATGGAATGGCAGATGTGTGGCAGAGACAAATATATAAAAACAAATCGAAGCTGCACAGTGTAAGGCTTGCACAGTAAGGATTGGCATTGTGGGTAATAGCTGCTGTCAGTCACCATGTGGGTGGGAAAGTGTAGGTGTTATACCTGGACCCTCTAGCATATCATGTCGTGTGTGCTATTAATGCTGGTGCTCCAACCAGGTGGTGTGGCTGCCTTGGGATCAGTTCAGGAATGGATCAAGAGAGTGAAGGGGAAGAGAAGAAAGCAGAAAGCAGAGGAATAAAGTGGTTGGGGAAAGAATACATAGGATTCTTTCGATTTTTTTGTATTGCTGGTGAGAGTTATAAAAGTTTTCTTATTAAATCAGTGATAAGAATCAACTTAGAGTCATTCCTTGTGGGTATTGGGGCCAAATTTACCTTGTGAATTCAGGGAGATTTTAAGACTCAATAGAAAACCTAGAGTAGCAGAAAATACATTTCCTTGTTCAGTGATAATAGAAGATATTGATATTATCCTTAAAATCATCCTGAGAATAAATTAATAACTAGAAGTGAGATTCAGGTCAGATCCTCAAGTCATCTCATAATGAAATTGTGCTTGGTTTCAGGCCAGTAACTAACCACTGACCAGGAGAATGGTTTACCTAGGCCTAATATTTTCTGTCATTGAGAGTGAAACCACCTCAAGGAGAGAAAAATCTCACACAATGGAAAAGGTCCTAAAATGAAGAGTAAGCAAGATGCACAGTTATGACTGTGAATACCCACATTCCTCAAGAAAAAAAAACCAAAGGTAGCTGTGAGCTCAATAACCTTACCTTGGACCAGGGCCCATTTATTCTGGTCTACATGCCCAAAATCTTACCAATTTACCCATGTTATGAAGAGTTCTAGCAATTCAATGGCTAGAAAATCCATGTGGCTACAGGAAATGTGAACCTGTAAGTTTCTAAATCTTGATCTTAAAACAAAATGCTGTATTTTATAAATAGACCAAGATAGTAGAGAGAGTGAAAGACACACACACACACACACACACAGAGAGAGAGAGAGAGAGAGAGAGAGCAGAGAGAGAGAGAGAGAGAGAGAAACAGACAGACAGACAGACAGACAGACAGACAGACAGAGACAGACAAAGAGACACAGACAAAGAGACAGAGACAGAAACAGAGACAGAATGGGTGTCCCAGTTGGAATTTGTGTAGTCTTGTTGGAGTAGGTTTGTCATTGTGGGTCACACACTGTGTCACTCTGTGAGCACAATGAAGTTGTGTTCCAAAGTAAGCCGAAGTTATACCTCATACCACAGCTGTACTTGGTAATGTGTAAGAGTCACCATGTTGGTACTAGTTTTGAAAGTGACTTGAAAGCATGAAAAGAAGCTGAGGCTTGGTAGTGTGAGAGCTCATGGAAGGCCATTGGTGAGGATGAAGCCTCTGTTGAAGTTGATGGCCCAGGAATAAAGGGGTCATGGAAAGGAGTTGAGGCTTCGCACCATGAAGAGATCTTATGAGAGGCTATTGGTGAAGCATAGTTGCAGCAGAAGACACCAGGGTATTGGTGATGCCTATACCATAGGATGATCACCAAAAATAGCAGCCACAGTAAAGTGGATAAACCTTACCTTAGAGTGTTACAGAGGGCAGATCTGGAGAAGTGATGCTAGCCCTTTGGAAGAGACCAGAAGATCTATGTGATTCTCACACATTGGAACAAGAAGCTGTAACATTGAATTCACCATGGAGACCTCAAGATTTTCAGGATGCCAGAGCCAGATGACATCTCCTGAGGAATGCTGCTAACAGGGAGTGGAACCAGCCCAGCAAAATAATTTTGGTGCAGTCAACAAAGATGAATAAGGAGTTGGAGATCTGAAGTGTGCTCTGACATCAGCCAAAGAGACACAGATTTTGGAGCTGCCCACCTCGTTTATACTCTTGATTCAGGAATTACTTCTAACTGAATGGATGGTTCCTAGAAGAAACTATGAACTTTGGACTTTTAACGTTGTTGATACTGCTATAGACTATGGGGATTTGAAAGTTGTACTAAATATAATTATTTTATTACGGTATGGCCATACATGACCCCCATAGATTCAAGGTTCATAGATTTGAAGAATTCTATGTGGGCCAGGAAGTAGAATGTGATGGTTTGTATATATGCTTAGAACAGGGATTTAGCACTATTAAAAGATGAGGCCATGTTGGATGAGATGTGCCCCTGTTGAAGTAGATGTGGTTCTGTTGGAGTAGCTGTTTTTCTTATTGAAGTAGGTATGTCACTGTAGGCATGAGATTTGTCCTAGCTCCTGGGAAGTCAGTATTCTGCTAGCAGCAGTCAGATTAAGATGTAGAACCCTCACAATCCTCCTCAACAATGCCTGCATGGACACTGCCTTGCTCTAACCTTGATGATAATGGACTAAACCTCTGATCCTGTAAGCCAGCCCCAATTAACTGTTGTTCTTTATAAGTGTTACCTTGGTCATGTTGTCTTTTCTCAGCACTCAAAGTCTAAGATATGGGCCTTCCACTTCCCAGAGAAAAAATACAGGGAAGTATAGATGTAGGGCTTGTGTTTGAGGTGACATGGAAGATGGGCGGGGTGTATTAGTAATGTAAAGTGAACAAATAAATTAATGTAAAAATCATGCACTCTCCTAATTGCAGGCAAATGGTACCTTTGGCTCAATTACATATGCCTGTCCTGTCTATCAGCATATCAAGGCCTATGCTAGCTTCTAGAAT
Source organism: Arvicanthis niloticus (assembly GCF_011762505.2). NCBI lineage: Eukaryota > Metazoa > Chordata > Mammalia > Rodentia > Muridae > Arvicanthis > Arvicanthis niloticus. Next base: position 32,989,137 of record NC_047658.1, on the reverse strand, counting down.
TCTTCAATTTCTACTCATAAGTACATCTTATACATATCAGATTTCTCTACCCTGATTCACAAGTTACCCTCCTCAGGTATTTGTTCTCCTTCAAACGCTTAAAATAGTTGAGCATTTTTTATCTCTTTCCCTGATTCACGAGAAACAGTGTTGGTGGGTTGGAATGAACATATTCTTTTTCCCATGGAACAGATGAATAAAAAGGAAAGAAGTAGAAAGAAACAGAAAAGGAAAGGAACAAAGAGAAGACAAGAAAAGACAAGAGAAGACAAGAGAAGAGACAGTGCAGGATATACATGAGTGGTCCTTGGTATGGTAGAATAACTAGTTTGTTTTAGATATGTGGGAAGGCATAGCCAGATGCAGACACATCTAGAATATTACAGAGTAGTTATGAGGAAAAAGGTGGAAAATGGGCTGATAAGCAAAGTCTTCATTATGTAGAGAAGAAACTCTCAGGAAAGTTCAGCACAGACCCTGGTCAGAAGAAATCAGTGTAGAGGACATCGTATGCCACCTTTATCCTGTAATAGAATGGTACTGAGTAATACTTGAAAAAAATGGCGGCAGATCCACTATTATTGTAAAATAGGTACCTCAGCTCCTTCTCATGAATTCAACATTTAACAAGGGTTAAAATTTGGTTTCTTTACTGTACTTATTTCATTCACATAGCAGGAAAGAACAAATACTTGAGAATTTCATTATTCCAGAGAAAAATATGTAATAACCAACCTGCCTCAGGGGTCAATAACATGCTAAATCTGGACAATTATCAGACATTAAATAACAGCATCCACACCACAGTGACTTGAGGTAGAGAGACTAGATTAAAGGGAAGACCTGGAGGAATGGATGATGTTGTTATTTATTTTAACTCTTTTTGCCAAAAAGATGTTATCTTGGGGAAATCATCTTTAATACCTCTCAGTAGGTATGTATGCTTTGCTTTTGGATTGTTCACGTTTTCATTAAATAACAATAATGCCAGGATACACTCACACTCACATTACCATCCATACTTTATTTTATCTTGTTGGTTAATAAATCACAACAGAATGTGGCTGGAGAAGATGGAGTATTTAGGCTAAAAAACTCAGTGGTACAAAGGTTTTATCAGTGGAGCTTTAAAATGGCCATCATTCTTTCTGAATACACTGTGCATTGCAAATTTATGTCCTAGCCCACATAACATAGTAAGTAGCTAATCAACAATGCCCTATTAGAGCATTTAATTTTTCTTTACACCTGTGAAGAGAGACAGGGAAAGTGAGACAGAATGTGTGTGAATGTATTTTTCCATTTACCATATAAAATGTAGTTAGTTTGTTTTCATTTTCAAAGTTTTGTGACTATAGTAACAATAAACATGGCCGGTGACCATCTATGGGGTACTATAATGAGTCCTTTAGAAATATTACATGGAGTAGAATAACTGGAATATGAGGTAGATTTATTTTAATCTCTTGATAATTCTCCACACTGATTTTAAAAGTGCCTGCACAAGTTACAATCTGACCAATAACAGAGGAGTTTTCCATTTTTCTGACATCCCTCCAACATTTGTTGGTAGTGTTGTGTTAAACTTCATCATTTTAACTGGGGTGAGTTGGAATCTTAAGCTTATTTTGATCTGCATTTTTTTTTTCCATTTTTTATTAGATATTTTATTTGCACTTCAGATGCCATCCCCTTTTCCCATTCCCCCTCTTAGGAAGCCCCTATACCATGCCCCCTTTTCCTTTTTGCATTTATACATTTTTTTAAAAAATGTATAAATTTTTAAAAATTTTTAAAATGTTAATCATAGGCTTTATAAGTTTGGTATTGCAAAATCAGAGGTATAACCCACTACCCAACCTAGATATATCAACTATCTTTGACTGGTGGATATACATGAACATCTGCCTCCCTGTTTCCCCCTTCTTTCTCTCTTTCATCACCTAGCTTCTCCTCTCCTTCTTCTCCTCCTCTTCTTACTCCTTCTCTTCCTCTCAGTATTCCTCCCACCTTAGCTCCTCCTACATATCACCCTTCCTGTTAAAATGAAACTTTTCTCTCAAAATACAATTAGAGCATAATTATGCCGATTTATGCCAGTGAGGTACACGATAGTCCTAATACCAAGTCCATCATTTTTTGACTAACCAGCATCTCTGTCATCTATCCTAACTAAAACATTTAGTTCTGAAGCTGGCTTTAGGATGAATGTTAGCTGACGACATTCACTCAAATCTTTTCTCTCAAGGTAAATAGCCAGGATTGGCTATGAGGCTATGAGTTTTCAACCCTGTTAGAAATCCAGAATGACTGAGTTAACTATAATTGTGGGAAGCATGAAGCATAGCTCCTATAACTTAGCCAATTATAGAGACCTCTGAACAACTGGACACTCGCTCTACTTCAAAACGTTGGAGCATCTGTTCTTCTGCCTTCTGGGCCAGGATCATCAGACAGACCTTAGTGATGCAGAATTATTAAGGGCTGATTACTCTGTCAAGGCAGATACAATCAGTCGACTATTCTGCAAGTGTGTCCTTTTCTGGACAGTAATGTGTCTGTAGAAGGAAAGAGGCAATTCTTGTCTAGTGGCTGTCTCACCACAACTGGAGTAACTCCAAAGATGCTCAATTTCTTCTTTGAATTCACTATAGGAAGCTGTCAGGAGCAGACAGGTCTCTAATCAAAATGAACATTAATAATGAAATGTTTGTCATGTCAATTCTATGGCTTTCTCATGCTTTGAAACCAACTATCCATGTAAGGTAATCTGGACTGTTGACTCTTAACTCCACTCAGCTATTTCTAAATAAAGCATAGAAAACACCCTAACGATAAACTCCAAGCCATGAATTTGCTATAGTCCCTTAACTCACAGGCTGACCATCTCAAATCTAAGAGAAAGATTTTTAGCAACATACTAATACATTGGAAAAAAATCTCATTTTATAGTTGGATAAGTCACAGAAAAAGGCAGAACATATAATGTGAACAGCCAATTAGTCTTGACTCCGAAGATATATCACGTTTTCCATTAAATATTTGCCAGTCCACTAATGTCTGGAACCTACTTTACACATTTCTTTATCTGGTATTTACTCTGTCCATATGTGTGCACTGTAAATTTCTTAAACTTGGGTTTTGAAATCATGTGAGTTGAAGTTGAGCAACACCCATCACAAAGCATAAACTAAGAAATAAAAAGTTTTGCTATTTATATTGTAATTGTTTTCTGATTTTCTGCAACTTAAGTGGCATTATCTAGGGTTTAAGGACTTCTAGCATATAAAATCATGGGTATAAATTAATGTATAATAAAATTGTACCACCATCATATGAAAGGAGTGAATGATAAGATGGAAAGATGCTGCATCATGCATATTTATAAAATTTAAATCATCTCTTCTCACTTATCTACAGGACACATTAGGTATACAATGACAACATACTCTTGGCCTACTGTTAATAAGATTCCAGGTAGATTAAAAATGATGGCAATAGGCAACCATAGCTCAAGACATCTTTCTTCCATCTCTTGGTTAATAATACAAATATTTTTGTGAGTTACTTTTTATTTATTAAAAGAATGAGAAAATTTGAATGTCTAATAAACAATTAAAACTTTTCAGACACATGGTCAAATATCTCTGAAGCTATCTCCTTGTGGAATACCATGGGATAATATAGGGTCACCTATTGGCACATAACATATTCTCACAATCTAAGACAAAACTAAAAGTGACTCTGTATATCTGTGAAAATATTAAGCAACAAATTAATTTTGTTGTAGCTTTTTAATCAATTAATGACCACCTATATATCCAGAATGGATTTTATTAGTCTTTAATAAAGTTGTATGTTTCTACCAACATTTTTTTCTTGATCCTTTCTGCTGACTACCATTCATGTGACCTTGAGAAATTCATAGAATCAAAAAAGAAAGAAGAAAAATTTCTATTATGTAACATTTCCTGTTTTGATAGCCTGAGTCAAAAATCAAGATCAATCTTATAATATCTATACTATACTGAGTATAAAGAGAGTATATGCCTGTAATCCAGCAATTGATATTGAATTTATACTGAAGCAGCTGCAAATTTCCTGTGTATTATAAAATGCCATGACAATTTTATAGAGAAACTAATATATATCCATTCACATATATACATACACACACACACACACACACACACATATATATATATATATGTGTGTGTGTGTGTGTGTGTGTGTGTGTGTGTGTGTGTGTGTATGGTGATGTGTTGTATAAACATAGATGAAAGGTACATGGAGGAGTGGGTTTTATTTTGTACTTCATTACTAACAATATTTGTCTCAAAATTAGCTCTGAAACACACATCTCCAGTATAGACTTTCCCCTATACTCTTACAGTAAAGAAGAGGTAGTAAAGAATTAACATAGAGAGGCATTGTTATTTTTTTATTTTCATGATGTACAGAAAAGTATGTAATGAAAAATTCCAGCATCATATTTTTGTCTACTACTAGCTTTAACTGAAAAGTTAAAAGCCTATTTGATAACTGTATGCTTTTGTGATGACTGTCTTTTTTGTTGTAGAGGTTCCCTCTGAGTACAAGAACACACATAGGTGAAAAGAGCATTTTTTTTATACATTTACTTTATTTCCTACATAAATACAGTAGTTAGATCATTTCACACAAATTCTTTCACATTCAATTCATCCAAGGTTTTTCAAATCATGAATATATATATATATATATATATATATATATATATATATATATATATATATATATATAAAAGTCATCCATTAGAATTTACTTTCTCATCAGTAACCCTGAGATAAAACTTTCCATGCTCCATCTTCACAACTTTTATCTCTAATTGGCCAGTTCTCATTGTTCTGTTTTGTGATTTCTGGCCCATATTTTCTTGCCTTCACTTCTTTATATTCTCCTGCCACCCAACATAATTCCAGAAACCAAATCTCTAATAAATCTAAATCTCTTTTGTCTAAATAAAAAGCTCTTTGTCTTATAATAATAAACAACACACAGTATACAGTGTTATAAAACAATTATGAAAGTTTTTAGGAATGTATTGTATTTAAAAAGCTCAATATGTTTGTATTGAGCAATTTAGGAGAAACTATTTTAATATCTATTTTATCTTGGTGAGAGCAGAGTTTTGTATCTGAATAAATTTTCATCTAAACTTAAAAATATTTTCTTAAACCTAAGATACCTTCCTAAATATTAAACAACTTGAGTTTAATTGTGGGATGATAAACATCTAGTCTTCATCCACACCAGAGACCTAAGAAGCAGTAAACATTATCCGTGAATGCAGAAGGTATAGGGATGCCAATTCCAAATGTATAGAAATGACAGAGACATCTCACCTCTTTAGCAGCCCCCAATATTTTTTTAAAACTTTGGAGCATCTATTTTTAGTCTTCCAGCCCAGGCAGTCTGACAGACATTATGTGACACAGCAATTATGAAGGACTTGCATAAGCTGTTTCAGAATTTGGTTATTATATGCCCACTTGCCTTTTCGGATAACATTTTATCTGAAGACAAATTTAGGGCATTTCTTTGTCTAGGGGCTAATTAGCCACAGTTGAAGCAACTACATATATGGTTATTGACTCTCATATCCTGTGAAATGGAATGTGGGTACTGTCTCATAGTCAAAAGATCTTTAAATAATAAAATAATTTTAAATGTCAAAATCTGTGGATATGTGAGGATGTTAATATCACTATCTAGATATAATACATGTGAATTGCAAAGCATTGTTTATTCTTAGATATTTATTCTCTGAATAACTTTAAAATCATTTTACTGTAATTAAATAAACCACTATCTAAAATGACTGTGAGTGTGACTATCTGAATATTATTTTGATAATTTTAAACAAGTAAAATAATTCAAACTATTATCATTATCATTATTATTAATTGAGAGAGGTGTTCTTTATGTAGCCTAGGCTAACTTAGATTTCCTCTAAAAATTAGGCTGTACTCAAACTCACAAGAAAATAATCTGTCCTGGTATTCTCTACCAAGTATTGAAATCGAATTCCTAGATTTATTTACTTGTTTATTTATTTTACTTATTTATTATCTATATGCCGTTGAAAAAAGTTATATCAGTTCAAATTTCTTTCTCCCTTAATGGGAGATTAATATCTTTGATAATTTTTGGTTGTGAGCCTAGCCTTTAAAGGCTGAGACATCTCTCCAGCCCAAGTAAAAACCTGCTTCTCCCCGTCGGGGAACAGGCTCAGAACTAAATGTTTTAGTTAGGATAGATGACAGACGTGCTGGTTAGTCAACAAAAGGATGGACTGGGTATTAGGACTATCTTGTACCTCACTGGTACAAATTGGCATAATTATGCTCTAATTGTATCTTGAGAGAAAAATTTCATTTTAACAGGAAGGGTGATGTGTAGGAGGAGCTAAGGTGGGAGGAGTACTGAGAGGAAGAAAAGAAGTAAGAAGAGGAGGAGAAGAAGGAGAGGAGAAGCTAGGTGATGAAAGAAATTGGGGGGGAGACAGGGAGGCAGATGTTCATGTATCTCCACCAGTCCAAGATAGTTGTTATATCTAGGTTGGGTTGTGTGTTACACCTCAGATTAAACAATACCAAACTTATAAAGCCTATGATTAGCATTTTTTTAAAAAAAATGTATAAATGCAAAAAGGAAAAGGGGGCATGGGATAGGGGTTTTCTAAGGGGGGGAATGGGGAAAGGGGATGGCATCTGAAGTGTAAATAAAATATCTAATAAATAAATAAATATCTTTGATAAGTTAAAACAACAGGAAACAGTTAAAACAATTATTTCATTTATTAAGACAGGGTTTCTCTGTGTAGCCCAGGCTAATTTGGATTTAACTCCCAAGAAATCAATCTGTCTTTATCTTTAGCTGCACTACAAAGTTTAGAGATCAAAGGCATGAATACACTTAGTGTCTGTGTACCCCTTTTTACTAAAGGTGGTGTACTTCTTTCTATTCTACTTTATTTAGTTCACCTTCGATTTATTTTATAAGCAAATTGCCAAGTATCATGCATCTGCTGAGAATTTTAGGCCTGGGTATTTGTTATATGCTAGACCAAGTTAGTCACTATTTCTCCAATGAGAACCAGTGTTCAAGGAAACAAGCTGCCTAAGTTAAGTTAACCTTGACATATTAATTTATGTTATTCTCTCTCTCTCTCTCTCTCTCTCTCTCTCTCTCTCTCTCTGTTACTGTGAGATGCATGTACCATTGTTCTCCACTCTATGAATGATTGAATGATGGCAAATTGCTTGCTTCATTGCATAGCAGCAAATTTTAGCATTCACTGGATTGGATAAGGTTGCATGTGAATGGCAATATGGAACAGCACTTGGGAAAAGCCCAGGCTGACTTTTGAGTATGTCCTTTTTATAGCCAATGGGCTCTGCCACTTATTGAGTGTTAAGTTGGGGGTTGGGAGAACAAATGTATTTTAGCTCAAGTGTTAACCCTGCAATCACATTCTGGAATCATGTACACCAAACCAACATGTATTCCAATCCTTGCTAGATCCCTGAAATGCTTGGAAAAATATTAGGAACCAATTATGCCCTGGCTCCCTAGGCATAAATAGGACAGGTTTTGTTTCTTTCTTTGTTTGTTTGCTTATTTTGGTTTGCTTGTTTTCTATTTTTATCTCTTCAATCTGCGATACTGAAATCAATCTGAATAAAAATCAACTTTTGCTACACAGTGCTTCAATAATTTGCTTGTTATTATTTAATCTCAATCAGGGCTTTGTACCTTGCCTTAAACCACTCAGTTCCCTTATAAAGGACACACAACCTTCATATTCATAATATACCTTTATAGCACTAGTGCAGGGCAGATTCTACTCTGTAAGCAGTTAAAATTTACTTCCTCATCAAAAACCCTGAAATTTAACTTCTCATATTCTCTCTGGGCAGCTCTTCATTCTAATTGGCCAGCCCTCTTGGTCATGTTTTTATGATTCATACCCTATGTGCTATATTTTGTCCTATACCTATCTTTGCTCTCTCCTACTTCTGAACTCCTGTCTCCCATCCCAAGCCCAGGAGCCAAAAGCTCAATTTATATCTCTTTTCAGCCCAGTTAAATGCTGTAGACAGTGTTATTCATCAGTCAGGGATATCTTAAGAATCAAGGTTGCTTAGCATCACTTAGGACTTAGTTCAGATTTTCTTGTTCTTGGGGCAATGAGGCCTTGGGGGCCAATATTGAACATTACATTAAATAGCAAAATACCAAACCTCAATAGTAGACATAGATTTTCTTATACCATGTGAGACTTATGTCTAGTTATATAACTGTCAAACCCAGAATGTAATAACATTACTAATCATCACTAATGCATCCATGGTGATAGATCCATGCATCTTGACAGGAATGTCTTTGAGGTTTACATGCTATACCACATAGTGTGGATGTTGATTTGTTTCGCTATTTGAAGCTGGCATAGCACTTTTTGATATTATAAAATATTTCTAGATGGTTTTTAAATTTTCCAAACCCAACGTCCAAAGTAGATAGTTTATCCAGGTAATGTATTCTGCACTCAAGGTTTTTGAGTCAGTCACATAATTTATTGGTAAAACTGTCTTGAAAGACTCTCACAGGCATATTTTTGGTGATTTAAAGGGACATTTTAAATATTTGGCAAAGGAGTTTATTAGCTTATTGTATTTCTTTTAGAAACCATGACCATCCCAAGCACTATAATATTTTATATTATTATTTATACATATTTATACATCCAGTTGTACATATGTGTGTTTAAGAAAAATATTTGTTCTTCAATTTCTATATTTTACCCTCCATTACCTTCATTCTTCTCTCCGTGAAACAAAAAAAGTGAATTGTATTTCCCATTTTCTTCCTAAAACCAATGTTCTTTGCAACCCCACGTCTAGAAATATTTCCTTTTTCCATGATCCCTTTAATGACTCTGGTTCTTATGGTTAATTTAAGTTGTGTATTTTTATTTAAGATTTGGTTCTGTGGTCTATACAAAGAGACATCGTTCATGTTCCATTAGTTGTCTGGAGTATTATTTTCTCAAATGATATGCCAATATGGGGCATCACAACATTTCAGCAATTCAAAACCACATTGTGTACTTATAATATCATATAATTTGAATATATTCCTAATTCAAATAGTTTGCATAGAACCGTCACAAAATGGGGTGTCAAAAATGATCCATAAAATGATCAAAATAAGGAATGGGGAATCTGTCAGTGACAAAAAAGGTGAGTCATGAATTCTCAAGATAAAAAAATGAATATGACATATACTTGTCTTAATGTGATAATAAAGGCACACAGATTCAGTTTTATCTATTTCCCACATAAGACTTTCTGAGAACATAGGTTTCTTAATTAGCTACTACCAATGATAATATCTGTGAGATTTCATTAAGGTATACTTGTCAATAACATTCTAATAAACAATGTATTAGTATAAATATAAATGATAATACATCATATCATGTTGCACAATCCACTCACATTCAACCTGCCATTGCTTATTCTGCAAATGGTCTATATTTGAAGCAAAGATAAAAATTTGAGATCATTATTGGCACGTTTAAAATGATGACACTAGTTTTCCTCAAGTTTTATCAGAATTTGAACACCAAATTCACTTCTCTTATTAGGTACTGATCTTGGAGATGTAGAGCCAAATAAATAGGCAGAACAGAATAATTTTCCCTGTCCATGATAACAACATTATGATTTTTGATAATTGTTAATGTGATTCTTCAGGATTATTTATACATGTATATAAGTGTATATCTGTATACATGTAAATGTGTATGCATGTATATGTATATACATATATAAATATATGTATATACATATACATCAACATATACATCAACATATACATCTATATAGACATACACATACACATGACATACACAAACACATATTCATATGAGTTTTCAAAACAGAGAAATGGGTAGAAATATAAACTTCAATCCCAAAATAAGGGAAAGGGGAACAAACTCAAACTCTGGAATAGGGAGTCAATGGAAACTTTAGGCTCTTGATTAAACAGGGCATTTGTCTGGAGTCTGTTTGACACCCATGACAGGTTGATCTATCTGGATTTCATGAACTTTAAAGGAATCTTGGTTTTCAGCAGGACTATAAACCCTGCAACAGAGACTTCTACACTTATCTGAAATACAGAGTATATAGTGATTTACCACAATGAGAAACACTTTTCATTCGATAATTAAAACATAACCAATAAAAATTGAAATCTTGAGCTTGGAACTATGATAGTGGATCACATAATGGAATGGTTTTTCAAAGGTAGCCTAATAATTTATCATTATCCCATCGATTACTGTTAGAATTCTTAAGTCTTGGGGTCATAATACAACATATGGAGGAAATGAAATTTTTGTTTTTATACAGCTTAAATATTATTTTATCACTATTTTATTTTTAACTTTCATTTACCCACCTTAAAACACATTCTTAGACACTAGAATATTTTTATAGGTCCTCATAACTTAAGCTTCTGTTTCCTCAGCCCTTAAAAAAACTTATATCTCTTTTTCTTTCTGATTATTTGTCATGAATTAGACATAGGTGGTTGATTAGTGGGAGTAGTAACTGCTTAGTGAATTTTTAGAGAAAGGAATAAATAAAAGCTACATCTAGAATTTATTAATCTATTTACAAATATCCTTTAATCAAGAAAATAATGTTTCCTTTTAAAAGGAATTACTGGTGGTGCACACCTTTATTCCCAGCACTTGGGAGGCAGACGCAGGCAGATTTCTGAGTTTGAGGTCAGCCTCATCAACAGAGTGAGTTCCAGGACAGCCAGGGCTATACAGAGAAATCCTGTCTCGAAAAACAATAAATAAATAAATAAATAAATAAATAAATAAATAAATAAAATAGATTTATTAGTGGTAAATAACTAATGAATTGATTAGTGAACAAGCACGGTTGTGCTTTATCACAAAGGAAAAGAGCTAGTTTTCCTTTGTTCTCTAGGTGTCAAGCTACAGTTAGATTAGTGGTCAATATGATCAGAGATTTGAGAAGGGTAAACATCTAAATGAAGTACATTATTAAAATAAAAGAAGGTACTAGTCCATAGTACACTACTTACCTAGTTGTTCCAGTTTCTTTGAGTCTCTGTCATTCCATTTGAAAAGGGATTCTGGCGATTATGTCCAGGTGATAAGTGGTTTTGGTTGGATGGTTGGTTTGAGTTTTTGTTGTTGCTGTTGTTGTTGTTGATGATGTTGATGTTTTGTTTTCTTTTTAGTTGTATTTTTGTTTGTTTGTTTTGATAGAGGACTTACTTGTGAGAAACGGCCTCTCCCTGTCTTTTAAAACATGAAGACATTTGAGTCTGTATTTTGCCCACAGCTAAGGCTGGGCCCAACACAGCTCAGGTGGGGCCCTAGCAGAGGGTACAGCAATAGGTCTGTGCAGTGGTTGGCATATAAAATCCAGGTGTAGATCTTTGTTGTGGTGCCCATATCTTATTGGACACATTAAGGAAGGTCATAGCTAGGATTTAGGAGTCTCTATAATAATAAGTTTAAGCATTTTATGTGCAATGTTCAGGAGTTCTCTGACTGTCTTGAACATTAATATATCTCAGTTAATGAATCTTTGTTTATAATTATCTGTTCTAAATTATAACTTACATACATAAAAGAGGAGTCTAGTTAAAGCTTTATTTTATAACTAATTGCATCAATCTTTAGCATGACTTACTATCATCTTGCATTTTTATAATTGTACTAGCTATTATATAATTAGTACTTTAGATTCTATTTTTTTTATGTTTGAGCCTTTAAAAACACAGTTCTAAACTAAAGACATACTATGACGAGGGAAATTTGTAATCAATAAATTTGATTAATAAAGTAAATAAAACATTGTCTAATTTTTATATGGTTTATCATTAAAGAACATAACAGTTTCCCATATGATTTAGTTTATAAAAAAAATCTTTCACTCATCAAAAATTTAATCCAAGAACTAAGAGTATAAACAATTCAGTGTATCTAAAATTAATATATTCCAACTAAAAAGTATCTTTGGTAACCTGTTGCAGCGGCCAGATCTTGTCATGTGTCCTTTCTATCTCAGAATCGAATCATGTGACATGGTTTAAGATTAACTAACCATAGTCTTTTAAACACTATAAGCAACTTATGATATTTATACATGTCGAATATTTTATAAATCAATAATCCTGTTTTTGATACTGTAAAGACATGCCTCTTTTGAAAATTATGATCAATAACCAATTATGAGAGCCAGGTATGAAGTTGATCAGTACAAAACAACTTCAAAATTGTCCATATTAAATAATATTCACATTTTTATTACACCAAATCCATTGAAGAGAAAGCCCAGAGGTGACCCCGAGCCACTGGTACCTGGCAATAATATACAGAAACAGCAGTAATACATGTGTTCAAGAACTAGAAAAGACATAAGTATTTAAATATGATTTTAAGTTAGCTTTTGTGAAATACTACAACCTTAAAATTTCATCATCTTATAGAGTATTTTATATAAATGTTAAGTCACACAAATTGTATGTTGTAACATTATTTCATCATATAAATAATAATTTAAATATATGTTGAATCACATATATAGTCTGTTGGAATAAGATTTCTTTGAATTTCTATCACCATAAAAATTCTGTGTAATCATAATATATGAATTAGCTTTTGTAGATGTACATGTGATACAATAATATACTGTGAGTTTACTTGGACTAAGAATTTTTATAGCTTGTTCTTAATACATAGTGGTCTTCTTAAGATGGTAAAGTCATACAGCAGGTTGTAAGCCACATCAAGATGGTGGCTATTTATGAAGAGTTGCTTTCAAGTTACATGCACATATACACATATGGAGTTGAAAATGTTACTAACACACATAACTATACCCCAAACAATTGTACTTAAACAGGTGTACTTAAAATTTTTGTATTAAACTGATTTATTTATATATTAACTTAAACTTATTTTAATGCATTTACTATACAAATTTAAAGCCAAATATTGTTGTAGATTATATTGTTTATGCATACCAATGAGCAAACTATGAAACCTTAAATAAGATTTTACAGCATAACCTTAAGATATATTGTTTCCCTTTATTTCTTTTAAATCAGAGTGAAAAGAATCCAGAGGTAAAGATTTTTGAAGAGTGGGGAATTAGACCCTATGAGAGAAGAGACTTTCTGAGAATAGAACATAAGAGTTTGGATAAAAAATAATTGGGCATCATTTGTTCATGGCAGTGAGAACTTGGAAATCAGGTGTGTCAATTTCAGTCAGACCTTTGAAAGGGGTCAAGTTTTTGTCATAAAATGTGAGGTCTTGAAGAGAATGAGGGAGAGCATGCTTGGCATAGTGCAGGCTGGCTGTAGGAAGCCAGAAAGAGAGACTGAAAAAAGGCACCTGAGAGCTCATGTGGGCAGGCTGAGAGCAAGAGAAACAGGAAAGGGATTCTAGCAACTTTAGAATCAAATTCACAGACAAATGATCATGCATATCTCAGGAGTTGTAAGATAAGCAACTGGGTTCAGAGCAGCAATTAGCAGAATCAGATGTATGTTTTGCAGTCCCTGGATGAGGCCTACCCAGATGTGTTGCAGCTTATAGAAAAGATGTCTAATCCATATGAGGAGGAGACAAGGCAGAAAGAAACAAGGCATGGCGAATGAAAATTGCATTAGCAAATCTCTTCCCTTTCCCAATAACTTATGTAATATTTTTAATGGTCCCCAATAAAATTAGAAATTTAATTGGAAATGTGAATAAATTTAAGGCTATTCAAGTGGTTTTCAGGTGTAGAGGGTGCAGGTTTACTAAGAGATATCCCAAGAAGTAATGAGAGGTTATTCAAAACACGGTTCTCTTCCATGAAAGAAAAAAAAAAATGTCCCTGCAGCTTACAGTATCCAGGATGAAGGGAGGATTCAATGAGAAACTTTCAGTGGTTTCTAATTACATTCATTGTTGTCAGTGGCTCACCTTGACTAAGGCAGAGGAGAGTCTGAACACATGGTTCAAGGGTTTTCAAAACAGACAGAAGGTAAGCAAAAAACCCAATTTCAAGTAGTATTATCTCTTGCAAGTTAAAAGTTTGAGGAAGAGAGTCAAAAAAAAAAAAAAAAAAAAAAAAAAAAAAAAAAAAAAAAAAAAAAAAACCACACACACACAATGACCTAGAGGAGCTGTGAGATTAAAAAGTGGAGTGTTAGAAGAGAATACGCAAGAGACAATGCCTAGTAAGGCCTATGGAGACTGTAGAGTTGTAGCTCCATAGATGAAGGATTGAGGACAGTTGAAGAATAATTACCTTGTCCCTAATGGCTATGGCGGGGCATACCTCTGCATATCAGAAGAGTGCTTGACTTTAAAAGGACTACTTCCTCAAACTTAGGGAAATATTTACACAGACACAAAGGGTAACTTATCTAATTATTGCTTGAGGATGTGTTGGTGAGCCAGAAAGCAGGTTTGTTGCAAGTAGCTGAGGCTTGAAATTAGAGAGCTGGTATGTGGCTTAGGCTCATGAGAAGGTATATAAGTACCAAGATAGCCTACTGATTCTCAGCCCCAATGTCATAAAATATAATGTAGCATGGGGTATCTGGCCAGGGCCCCTTGTGGAATAGCCTTTGAGAATACAATTGGACCTATAGGTCATCCCAGAATCAGAGACGAAAGTAAAACTGAGGACATATATCTACTTCCATTATGACAGATATAAACATATTGTTATTAAACTTGGATAAGCAATATTTAATCCCAAATATTTTCTTATGGTTTTCACTATAGGCTTTAGTAAATGTTTTCTTTTCTGCCCTCAGTATTTCCTTGATTTTGTGTAGTGACACCAGATTACATGACATTCAGAAATATATAAAATCCTAAAACAAGAAGCATATTTTTTTGTTTCACATTATGTATTCATTTATAGGTTGAATTAGTAAACTGAATCTTATAATATTTATGTTAACTATAAGGATGTCAGTGTCTATTTACTAGCAGTTGTCAGTAAATCAACTGAGGTTTTTTGTTCAGATTTAAAGGCTGTGTTGAGTTTCATAGAGGAACCAATGTATAATTACATATATACATTATTTATGTGCTCTCTTCAATGAGAAGAAACTGGATATTGAAGGGTTTTCCACTACTCATCAAAATCAGAAAAAATGTCCTCTGATGATGAATTCCTTTCTTTGGTAGACTTCACCACCTACCGATCAAAGAGGAACCACCCAGACATCCAACATTGGAACTATTACTATTTCTACAAAATAATAAAATAAAGTGACAGGAAAAGTACAGTCACATATTTTTTTTCTGTCTGATCTTTTATACAAGCAAAATCAAAAGAATACTTAAATATCTCACTATTTTCTAAGTACTGCATTTTGTCTTATGTATTGAAAATATTGCTCCATGGGAGTCTGCATCGATAAAATACCACTTGAATCTGTATCACATGACACGACCAGAATTTTGCACCTAAATATTATCTATCTTCCCTTCTTATTTTCCTATGCTAGCATCCCATTGTTACTGTTGCTACTTTATATATGTCTCTCCATTATATTCCACAATCACATATATATTTCACCAATGGCAGAGTGAAAGAGAATAGCAGAGATATGGGTAGACAAAACGAAAGACACAAACTTAATTAAATGTTCACTAAAACGTGTTGGGAAACTTCTTCCTAAGTAACATTTCTGGAAAAATAGAGAGAAGTCCCATAGATGGAAGTAAAGACATGAAATTAGTAGAAGTGGAGTCCCCAGGTTCCTTTGGAAAGTAATCCAAAAGTTATTTAGACAAATTCTAGATTTGTACTGGCATTATCTCTAACTGATACTGGAAGACCATGTTTCTTTGACTATTTCTAAGAGTTTTATTTTCTTAACAAGGAATAAAAGCTCATATTTAACTATGTTACCAATATATCCACTTCCTTATGAACATTCCTCAGAGTGTTCCCTGGAATGAGTTATTACTACACAGTTTAATAAATATTATTGACAAAACTTAAGAAATACTTAGATATAGCCATGAATCCAATTTTCATTTTGAGTGAGGGGACTAACACCAATATGACTCTTAAAGATGGATTTCTCTGTCAGATTACACATCCAGCAAGAATAAAGAGAGTGTTAGGATTCTCCTCCTATGTATCTTTGAGGTATAACTTTGT
The DNA here is from genome assembly GCF_011762505.2 of Arvicanthis niloticus. Classification (NCBI taxonomy): domain Eukaryota; kingdom Metazoa; phylum Chordata; class Mammalia; order Rodentia; family Muridae; genus Arvicanthis; species Arvicanthis niloticus. The sequence goes on along the minus strand of NC_047658.1, from coordinate 32,972,860 downwards.
CTCCCTATGTAGAGATTTCTCCTTAATAATTCTGGGAAGAAGAAATGCCTGGGAATAAAGTCAAACATTTAAATACTTTTTATAGCTTGGATAATAGTGTGCAGGTGCCTCCTACATACATCTGGACACTACAAGATGTAAGTAAACTCCACATCTTAATCCCTTTGTATTGTACTATCAGATCCAGAACATATTAGCTAGATATACCTATGTGCAGTCACCAAATCTAGATGATCTGGACAAATGAAGACTATCACACTTTTTTGTTTCTTTAACCTGAAGTAGTCTTGTTGTTTTCTGATGTATTGAAATTAGACATTTCCAATTTTGCATTAAGTTCAAAGTAGACTGGGTTTGTAGTCAAGAGGAAGAGAATTTAATATGTTAAGATGCAAGGCTCTGTATCTTTCTTGTACAATGTGGTCAGGGGCTTGCTGTCCTGACATGATTTAATATTTTGTTCAGAACTCACAGGCCTATTAGAAGTTAGTCCTCATAAGTTCTTTGAGATCTCAGTATGAGTGGCATGAGCAGGCTTAATCAATGTGTTGTCTCTACAAACCTGATAAGTAAGTTGGTGTCTGTGAATTTCTGTGATCTTCATATCGATTGTATTGTAACATCTACAGGATGTATATGGTACAGCAATATCAGTACATACTTAGCTGGATTGTATGGGGAATGAAAGTTAAGCCTGTACAAATGCCACCACTATATATAAGTCCTGTCTATATTGTTGGCTCCATTCATTTTTACTGTGTGTAAAGAACTCTGCTTTTATCAACAAAGACCATAGGTTCTAGTGTTCCCTGATGGTATGGGAGAAAGGAAAAATGATATAAAATTTAACTTCATGGCCAAATGATGTGATTCATTAACACAAAGACTGCCCTTGATCCGAAACACTAGATTTATTCTGCAGTACTAGAAATGGCATTTGAAGAGGGAAATGAATTTATTTTGTCTGCAGTGATTAACCACTTTGCCCAGCCTTTTACTCTACTTCTAATATATCTAAATCTTGGAAGCTACTGTTAGTTTGCCAAAGCTCAGAGCCAGGTGATAGATAACCCATTTCCAATAACAAAAAGACAGAAATAGATCTGCTATTTTTTAATAGAATAAAAAAATTAAGGTACCATTGAGGCATAATATTTCATCTTCTTATCAAACAACACCAACCACTCCTTGCTTTTAAATATATTATAAATTAAATATAATAAAATTATTAAATATATTATAAATTATTTTTATTAAAATATATTATGAATTACTTTTCTTCTTGATACCTGTTTTTTGTTTCTCCTATACCATGTACTGGAAACTTGCAGTTTTGTTTTGATTTTCCAGTTGCTGTCATATAGACAAAATAAGCTTCCACTATCAACCTAATACAGATATGAGCTAAATTATTGACACTTCTTATTAGCTTGATTACAGATTATAGTTTTGACAAAAATTTATTGGATAAAATTGAGCACTCACTCCTGTTGCTTTTTCTGTTTAATGGATTCTAGAAGGACAGAAAAAAGTTAATATTGATTAAGTTTATTGGAAATAGATAAAGGGATAATATTTCAAAGCATCAAGTATATGCAATTGAAGCATGGATTAGATATAGTCACAGTCATTCAATCTCACAAGGTCAGGAGAAGAAAAAGTGGTTAAACAATGTGATGCTGGTGTTGAACTACACTGTCCTGAGCACCTAGAGTAAGTAACTTCAATCTTTATTTCTCTTTGGTAAGAATGTTATATGCTAGCTTGTCTTATTTTACTGATCTACACTCTATTTTCCAATATTATACAGCAGCTCTTATGTTAAATATAGTCTGTTCACTTTAGGTAGATGATCTACAAATATGACAAATTACAATTTTCCTAATGTTAAAAAATTTATTACTACTGTCTACATTATTACATGTAGTAAAAAAAAGTTATTACTACATGTCAAGCCATAGGTCCTTCTGTTTTGATAACACTTGAGACTATCACCTCTTTCACCCACAGTTAGTAACCCTCTGCTAGTATTTCTTTAGAGCTCTTAATTTTTGTATTTTCAAACTCTGTCTCACTGCTTTCTGTCCACATTCTTCTTGATCGAAATAAAAATTTACACTTTTATAGTAAAATATAATGGGTAAGGTAGACATTAATTCATAGTTTATTTTGCAAACTGGTCCGTAATTTGCAAAGTGCAATAGCACGTGTCTGACAACTTGGTCACAGATATTGAAATGACAAGTGGGCTACATTAACATCTGTTGGCTAATTCTACATTCACAGCAAAGATATTGGTGTGAATCTTAAGGACCAGCAGATATCTCCCGGAAAGATGTCCACCTTCTTCATCTTGAGATAATGCAAGAATATGAATAGGACCTAGTGTAAGTTTATGCACAAACACTGCTTGAAATCTATGGTTGATATTTCTAATTCTTTATCTGGCATTTATGAAGAGATTGTCTTACACATGAGCGCTTTTTAAAAACCATACGAAGGAAATCTTGGAGTGTTTATTGTGAGAGATATACACAGCTTGGCTTAATGAATGTGTGCATACACACATAGAATACCAAAGATTGTCAAAGACCATTACTTCATTGTGTGTGTCTATCCTATACTTCCCAGATGTTACATACAATTCAGCCCTAAATCAATATGGCCTCAGAGTGATATAACATATACATGTGAGAAAAGACAAAAAGAGAAATATTCCCTACACATAACTGTGGAAAATTTGTCATCATATCCAGGCTAGAACTATGTCCTGCCTAAGCTGCAGGCCATATACCTTTTAATTGATAAGTAATACATCCATAAAATATATGGATATTTTCTTTACAATTATCTATTTTAGTCTAATAAAAGTTTGGTCTTCTTCAAATAAAAATTGAATAAGATTATAATAATTATGGAACAGTTAAGAAATCAATTAGGTATGCTATACATTTACAATGGATATTACCATGTACAGGGAACAGCAAATCATGTTACCTGTACTGTATGGTCCTCAGGAATCTTACCCTAACAATTAGAAGCTCTACCACATGAGAAATATTCCAAACACTTCTCTTTCCTGTTAACACAAGCATAGAACCACTTTCCCAATAAAACACATGTTTTGACTAGCAGTCTGAAGTCATTAAAAGTATAGACTGATTCAGTCTAGCAGATTCTATTTAAGTCTGCTCTATTTAACCTCTAAGAGAATGTATCATTTCACCATAACCATATAATTAATGTTTATCTCAATTTTCAAAAATTTAAACATTAAAACAGCAATTTTTATTATTTATTTATTGAGACAGGATTTTTTTCTGTATAGCTAAGGCTGTTTTGGATTTACTCTGTAGATTAAGCTGCCTTTAAAATTCACCAGAAACCTATACATCACTGCTTTGTCACCCAAGCATTGAGATCAAAGTATTTATAAATTTCATATCTAGATACACTTTAATAAATTTATTTCTTTTAAATTTCTTTGATTTTTATTTTTTACCCTTCTTTGTCTAATTACTTCTGCACAGGTACTATGTACACATTGAGTTGTATCTTTTTGCTCCATCTTCAATTACCAGGGTCTATTACGGAATGCTTTCTGCATCTTGGATGTTCTATCTCCTGTTTCCTGAAAAAGTCATAAGCCATGGACTTTAATAATTCACAGCTGATGCATCTATACATTACACATTATATTCTACCTTCTACATTATTTTATACTACATAACTATGAGACCATGGTTTCAAGGTTTAAGGAAGTAGTAGTTATAGAGAAAAGTAGTAGAAGTAGTAGTAGTAGTTATAGAAAAACAGTGAAACTTCAACAAGAATATAAATCCTGCCAACCTTAATAGTGGAAAGAAATCTAATTGTAAGAGAATATTATAAGGATCATCCAGATAGAAAGGGCCATGGCATGTCTTGCAGACATTTGTAAAGACAAGATCTTCAATAGGATAAGAATAAATGCTTATCCTATTGTAAAACTATATAGAGCAGACTAGGAGTAGATGAAAATGGAAGGCACCTTAGATGTACAGCTATATTGTGAAGAATTAGAGTTCAGGAACATCCTGAGCCATCAACTTATTAATTGTTGTGTAAATGAAAGGAAGCTCTATTTCAGTGTTCTGGGTGACGGAATTAGAATGACTCAGAAAAAATTGAGTAATTTTTTAAACTAAACCAGTTAGTGTCTTATATACATTGTATCCTATTGTATTCAAAATTGAGGTGTAGAAGAAATAATTGATGCTATCCTATCAAATCAATTTTTGTTCTAGCAGACCTGGCTTATATTTGACGTTAGTGTTTCATTCATTTTGAACTTTCTGACATTGTCTCATAACACATGACAATGAGCTCTAATAATATTCACTATGTTTATCATCACTGGCAACCTACTTTTAATTATAGAAAGGTACTTCAGGAATATTCTTCATGCTTTTTCCATCATTTGTATAAAGTTTTTTATAATTTTTATTAAGATAAGATAATTCTAATCCTTGAGTGTTTCTATATTTGTAAACTCAATTACGTGAAAGGCAGGAAACTTGGAATGAATCATGGAAAATTTGTTCAAAAATGGTGCAAAGGATGTGGTTATTAAAGAATACATGGAAGATTTTTTTTTTATAAATTACCATTGATGCTGTCTAAAGTGTTTTGTAAATTTACTTTCCCAGTATATGATGCAAGATATACCAAATATAAATTCAGAACCCCTTTGTGGCCCTAACACTGTAAGTTGTAAATATTAGTGAAAGAAATGGGTAACATTCTTAGTAATATTTGGCATGAGAATTGCTAGTGTATTGTCTCATTTGATGGTTGTTTTCCAGGACAGAATGAAATTTTCTATTGCTAAAAGGTGAATTGCTTTGGGTGTGAAGCTGAATTCAAATATCCACTCTCTAAGAGCTAGCTCCTATACTTACAGTTGGGGTTAAGAATGTTAGGGAAAATTAAGCTGAAAAACTGTCTACAGAAGTGAACTTTTAATGCTTATTAATAGAAGTGGTAGTCAAGATCACTCACCAAGTTCAAAAATGTCATATGTAGTTTTTATAGAATCAAAATACTTATTGAATAACAAGTCCATTCAAGTTGGTCAATCATATATAGTAGAGATAATATAGACAAATATTTCTGACCAGGGATTCATGATTTATATAGAATAAGTATCTGTTATTGACAGCTTAAATTTGGTAGTAGATAAAGTGATCTTTTATTTACATTTAGTATCTTAAGATATGTCCTAACTATTAATAGTACATGAAATTTCTCAATTTTCATCATTTCTGAACTTGTGTTTTATAGCAGGAAAATATAATTAATAACTATTATCAGCCTACTCCAGGGATGGAACTATTAAAATGTTGTTTTAGAGTTCATCAACCCAATGGAGCAAAAGAATTATCAGATGCTAAGGTATCACCTTCCAAGTATCAAAGAATCCTCAGAAAGAAGGGACTAACATGCAAGTATTTCAGAAATAGACAAAAATGTTGCATATTCCTATTCTACAAGTTTTTTTAAAAAGATATTTTTCTGAGAAAATCATCTGTACCAACTGAGAAAAAGTTATCCTACATAGGTTTGTGAATTTCCTATATCCATGTATTAAGTGACAGAGGTCAGATGATTCTCACTTTAGTATCCATATTATCATACAACCCGTTGCAATATAATATTGTCTTAGGAAAGGGAGGAATATATAGGCTAAAAAAATACAGAAGAGGATGACTCCATCAGTGAGAAATCAAACATTTTTTATGTAAATAAATTTTTTTATGTAAATTTATGTAATGTATAAATACATTATTTGAAGCCTTTGGATCAGAGCAAACATCCAAAGTAGGTACCTGATCTGTCACTTAGTCAGTTAGCTCAATAAAACTCATTGGTTCAAAAGAGAGAAACTTGCCAGAATTCAATGCTGTCTTCTTGTTGGAATGTTAAGTAGAGGGGTAAACATTGTTTTTGCCTCTATTTAGTAGACATATATTTTTAATTTTTCTTTATTTTTGAAGTTGCAATATAATTTAAATTTCCCCTTCTCTATTCTCCATTAATTTCACTCTTAAACATTTCTTCTTCTATTTCAAATTCATGATCAATTTTCTATTTTGTTATTGTTATATACATATATTGGCATGTATAGATATGTTTCCTCTTAAAAGCATAAATACAACTCCATCTGTATAATGTTTTATATGTGTGTGTGTATTTAGGGCTGATTATTTTTGTACAGAATAACTAATTTTTGTCTTCTCCTCTTTAAAACACTATGTCTTATTCTCACAACATTCCTTAGATTCTTCATGTATTTAAGTGGAGTTGAGGACACTTGAGAGTCCTAGTTTTGTTTTTGACTGTTTACTATAAATCTCATGTTTGGAAGTCACACTGGTGAGCCTTAGTGAATGCATTTTGTGGCACTGCAAGAAGACAGTATCTTACAGCAAAATTTCTTATTTCCTGGGTCTTTCTATCTGTTTTACCCATCTGTTACAATGACACCTCACATACAATTGCACAACATACTTTATAGAAGTATGTTTATATGGCTACATATCTATTTTGACTCTCTGTGGGTTTTCTGAGTTTTTGTCCAATAGCCTGTATTAGAAAATCTGATTTTCTGGGTACAGGCCCAGGAGTGGTATAGCTGGGTCCTCAGGTAATATAATGTCCAATTGTCTGAGGAACCACAAGACTGATTTCCAGAGTGGTTGTACCAGCTTGCAATCCCACCAACAATGAAGGAGTGTTGCTCTTTCTCCACATCCTTGCCAGCATCTGCTACCACTTGAGTTTTTGTTTTTGAATATTCTGACTGGTGTGAGGTGGAATCTCAGTGTTGTTTTGATTTGCATTTTTCTGATGACTAAGAATATTGAACATTTCTTTAGATGCTTGTCAGCCATTCAAAATTCCTCAGTTGACATTTCTTTAGCCCAGTACCCCATTTTTAATAGGGTTACTAACTTGTCTGGAGTCTAATTTCTTGAGTTCTTTGTATATATTTGATATTAGCCCTCTGTCACATATAGTATTGCTAAAGATGTTTTCCAAATCTGTTGGTTGCTGTTTTGTCCTATTTACAGTTTCCTTTGCCTTACAGAAGCTTTGCAATTGTACAAGGGCCAATTTGTTAATTCTTGATATTAGAGCATAACCCATTGGTGTTCTGTTCTAGAAATTTTACTCTGTACCTCGGTATTCAAGGTTATTAACCACCTTCTCTTCTATTAGTTTCTGTGTATCTGGTTTTATGTGAAGGTCTTTTATCCACTTAGACTTGAGCTTTGTACAAGGAGATAAGAATGGATTAATTTGCATTCTTCTACATGCTGACCTCCAGTTGAACGAGCACCATCTGTTAAAAATGCTGTACTTTTTTACTTTTTGTACTTTTTTAGCTCCTTTGTTAAAGATCAAGTGACCATAGGTGTGTAAATGCTCCAACATATGACAAGGACACATGCTCCTCTATGTTTATAGCAGCCTTATTTATAAAAGCCAGGAGCTGGAAAGTACCCATATGTCCTTCAACAGAGGAATGGATACAGTAAATATGGGACATTTACACAATGGGATATTACTTAGCTATTAAAAACAATGAATTCAAGAAATTCTTAGGTATATGGATCAACTAAAAAATATACTGAGTGAGATAACCCAGTCACAAAAGAACACACATGGTTTGCACTCAGTAATAATTGGATATTAGCAGACCACATGACGCTCATAAACACAGAAGACCAAAGTGTGGGTGCTTTGGCCCTTCTTAGAAGGGGTAACAAAATACTAATGGTCACAAATATGAAGACAAGGCATAAGACAGAAACTGAAGGAGGGGCCATTCAGATTATTCTCTACCTGGGTATCCATCCCTTGTGCAGTCACCAAAGGTAGATGCTGATGTGGATGCCAGGAAGTGCATGATGACAGAATCCTGATATAACTGTCTCCTTAGAGGTCTAGCAGAGCCTGAAATATACAGAGGCAGATTCTCACAGCTAACCATTAAGCTAATCATGGGTTTCCCAATGGAGGAGTGAAAGAGAAGTCTGAAGGAGCTGAAAGGGATTGTGACCCCATGGGGAAAGCAGCAATACCAACCAACCAGAGATCCCAGGGTCCAACCACCAGCCTGAAAGCACATAGGGAAGGCTCCAGCTATATATGTTGTGTGGGACGACATTGTCAGGCATAAGTTGGTGAGGAAGTCTTTTGTCCAGTGAAGGCTGGACACACCAGTGTGGGAGAAATCGGGGGTGGGGAGGTGAGGTTGGGAGGTTGGATGGAGGCATATCCTTATGGAAGCAGGAGGAAAGAAGATGTGAAAGGGGATTTTCTGGTTGGGAGGGATAGGGAAAGGGGATTACATCTGAAATGTAAATAAAATATCCAATAAAATTTTTTTAAATACTAATTTATATACATAGTGAAAAAAAAGAAAATCTCATTTTGAATTCTGGATGTTTATCGACATATTATCTTGTATTTATATATTATATAGTTGAATATATAATAGGTTTTTTTGTTTTGTTTGTTTTGTTTTTTTAGATTTTGGATAACTCACAACACTGATTACCAGTGTGGCTACAAAAATTTTTGGCACATTGAAGATAAATTAATGATCCATTTTCTCCACATATTCTACAGTATTTCCTGTTAGATTTGTTGATCTTTGTCCTTCTAAATTAGGTTCATTGGAATCCCAAATTTGTTTTTATTTGTACTTCCATATGAAAATATTATAACAACCTAAAATAGTGGGTAAAATCTGAAGATGCTACTCTGGCAGTTCAGGCAATAAAGAAAAACAAAGTGTGTACTTCTTAATAGAAACTCATTATGACTCTTGGCTTCCAAATTCTACGATGTTTCCATTGTATATTCATGACACATTACTTCATCTGTGCCCTAACTCTGTAAGTTGATTAAATTATTTATCACTGGAACTGATTTTTAACATTGGATTTTAAAAACATGTGGCATTGGACAGCAGCAGCATCCTTAATGCACGTTGAAATTAGAAATTTAATAATTTTTTTCTTAGCTCCTCTGGTTACATGGCAAATTATTGTTTTATGCGTATTCCCCAAAACAGCATGGCTCTATTAGGTACATGTGGAATCTGCATTAAGTTCCCCACCAAGAATGACAAGATGGTAATATGATGAAGAAATTCTACAGAAGATAAATATAAGACCATAATATGTTGCTACATGTGTAAGGATTTAGAATTCCTCTTTGTCTTCTGACCACTTCGCATGACAGACTGGGTCACAATGGACACCAATGCTGAAAGACTAATTGTCAAATTCAATTTAGACTAAGGATGTGGTAAAGGAATGAGCAACCACAATCCCATTTTCTTCCACAATATTATTTTCATATTCAAAATTACAAATTAGATTGGTTGATGTTTTCAGTTTAATTTGACAACATAATCATTGAAACTCTGATACATAACCAAAATTTTCTGGATTCATGGCCTTTTATCCCCTGAGATGTTTATCTTTGGAAAAGCAGTGAAGAATCAAGGCTAATCTAGAGTCTCCCAAATATTTACACCAAGAATAAACTACAAGAAGGTTGTATCTATGCTTCAATTGAGAGTTTACAAATGCAGTCAACAACTATTATTTTCTTGACTTTGTTTGTTGAGCGCTACTCACATACCCTTCATAATTGTATAGAGTTGCATAATTTTTAATATAATTTCCTGTTCCGAATGCATGGGCAAATAAATAATTTTAGTCTTGTAAGTTTGTATTCAACATAAGTAGGACAGGTGCAATGATCATGTAAGTTTCACCAAATTACCTAGTAATTTCTATACATGTATATATTAAATTGGTGTTTTTTATTTGTGAGCTTAAATGGAAGCTGGTTTACTTGAGATAATAAGAGGAAATATTGATTAACAAAAGTTTTTTTGATATGTACTTACATTATTTTATACCTGATTAATATAGTTTCACCATTTTCTCCTTATTCATCCAGTTTCCCCTGTACCTAGTAACAAATATATGTTTTCTAACCCCCTATTCTCTCTATCTGCGTGTATATATATATATATATATATATATATATATATGCACATATATGTATTTATATGTATATAAATATATCTCTCTATATATAAATGAATATGTATACATGAAAACATGTCATATATATATATATAGAGAGAGAATATATGACATATGTTTGTATGTATACACACTCAAATATTTATATATATATATGCATATGTATATTTTGTATATTTGCACAGGCATGGGTGTATATATATGTATATTTGTGTTTATACATGTATACTTAATTTTCTCTCTCTTAGCATATAATATTTGCTTATAGTTCTTTCCCTGTAAATGGATGCTTTTATAGTCTCATATGCTATTATATTCCATATTTTTCTAAGCTGTTATCTTGGTGTAGGCCTTGTATAGCATATTTATTAGGACATGATTAGCCAAAATATATACCACATATAAAAATACATTTCATAGCAAATATTTTAGCATATGGCTATGAATTTGTTTCTTCTCTGATCTGATATTTCTATAGCTTTTCTATATGTGTTTACATTTACTGATATGTCAGAAGGATACTGGCATCTGTCAATAATTCACTCTCTGTAACATAGTACATATCTACTGAATAACAAACTTCCTTGTTTAAAATTCAGTTCAAATTTTTCCATTTGATAATATTTATAAGAAAACTTAAGAAATATACTGTTGAAGAAAACATTACTTTCAGTTGGTATTTGGGTGAAGAACAGTTGTGTAATTGTGTAATACACTCTGCTACAAAATAAAGATTGATTATTTAGCTAAGAGTTAGAGCTAAGCTCAACTGTAGATATGATTAGAAATATTTATACCACAAACTATTTTGTTTTAGTAAATTGACAGTGTTACCTTTCCCTCTAGAGACAATAATATGTCCAGCCATTGGTAGTTAGGTATATTTCAGTTATCAGGAAAAAATTTTCCTCCTAGACATAATATATGTCCTCATTAATCCATGAATATTCCTTTAAACATTCAGGGGAGGCTGGAGAGATGTCTATGAATTTAAGAGAGCCAACTGCTCTACCAGAGGTCCTGAGTAATGGGATCTAATGACCCATTCTAATGTGTCTGAAGACAATGACAATGTACTCACATACATAAAATAAATAAATCTTAAAAAAAAAACACATTCAGATGTGGCTTTAAACATTGTGTCCCTTAATTCCATTACAAGGGCTAAGATTGGGCAATCATTGAAATATGAGATCTTTTGTGAAATCATTAAGTTTACATAGTAAATTTGTGTTGCCACTACTGTTTTATTTACATTAACATATCCTAGTGAAAATGAGAAGGCTATGTACATATCTGAAAAACAAAAGCATTCTCCTTAGGACACACTTGTAGAATAGTTGACTGATTATATCTGCCTAGACAGAATAATCAGTCCGTAATATCTCTGTATCACTAAGGTCTGTCAGATGATTCTGGGCCAGAAGGCTGAAGATTTGATGCTCCAACGTTCTGCAGTATAGGGGCTATCCAGGTGTTCAGCGGTCTCTATAAATTGGCTAAGTTTTAGAAGTTATGCTTTGTGCTTCCCATAATTTCAGTTAACTCAGTCATTCTAGATTTCTGACGGGGTTGAAGACCTAGAGTCTCATAGACAATCCTGGCTATTTACTTTGAGAGAAAAGATCTGAGTGGAAGGTTTTCAGCTGACATCCTAAGCCAAGAAAAAAGCCAGGTTCAAAACTAAGTATTTTAGTTAGGAGAGATGACAGAGGTTCTGGTTAGTCAACACAATGATGGACTGGGTATTAGCACTATCTTGTACCTCACTAGTACAAATAGGAATAATTATGCTCTAGTAGTATTTTGAGAGAAAAGGGTTACTTTAACTGAAGCGTGATATGTAGGAGGAGCTAAGGGGGAAGAAGTACCGAGAGGAAGAGATGGAGTAAGGAGAGGAGAAGATGACAGAGAGGAGAAGCAAGGTGATGAGACAGAGAAAGAGAGAGAAAGAAAGGGGGCGGGGCATGGAGGCAGATGTCCACGTGTCTCCACCAGTGAAAGACTGTTTATATATCTAGATTTGGTATTGGGTTACACTTCTGATTGAGCATTATGAAACGTATAAAGCCTTTGACTAACACTTAAAAAATTGTATAAAAACAAAAAGGAAAAGGGAACATGGGATAGGGGGTTTTCTAGGGTGTGGAAATGGGGAAAGGGAATGGCATCTGAAATGTAAATAAGATATAAAAGAAAAAAAAGAAATTTTTATAAAACTTACTGGAAAGTTATGGTGAACCTTAGATGAACTATGTGAGAGACCTCCATGCTACTATTCTTCCAAAGCTCTTGTGGGAAAAATATGGAAACTGCATAAATGCATTATCATTTCCTAAAGACAGAGGACAACATCAAAACTAGGGAGAAATTAGACTAAATGGTCCTACAGAAGGAGCAGCTGTATGGTCCTAGGTTCTTTCTGTATCACATGAAGTATCTGTCCAAGAGAAAAATAAATTTATCTGTTCAAATGGGACATAGGAGTAATACCAGTGTAGTATCTGTAGTTGTAAGATAGCTAAAACTTGGAAGCTCAATAGATTTGTCCAAAACAGAGCCAGATGCTAGACAAATTCCTGACATGAACAAGCAGAAGTAATGTCAGATGTGCCACGGATATTGGGAGATTTGAAATGTATTTCTTGGATGACCCCAATTGATAATGGTAAAGGATAATTTTGGTGTGTTCTTGGATTCAAATTACAAAAATTTTATTGACTACTTTGAGTCAGTATTCAGAAGGGCATTGAACTGAGCATGGGCAACATAATGAAGGTGTTAGAGGAAGAACTTATTTATTTGCATTTCACATGTTATGCTCCTTCCTAGTTCCCTCTCAAAAAATTCCCCATCCCATCCCCCTCCCACCTGCTTCTATGAGGGTGTTCCCCAATGCACCTTCTCTCTCCCTCTCCACTGTCATAGCATTCCCTTATGCTGGGACATAAAGCCTCCACAGGCCAAAGGGTCTGCACTCCCATTGCTGCCAGATAAGGCAATCCTCTGCTACATATTCAGCTGGAGCCATGGGTTCCTCCATGTGTACTCTTTGGTTAGTACTTTAGTCCTTGGGATCTCTGGGGTGTGTAGTTGGTTAATATTGTTGTTCTTCCTATGGGATTGCAAATGCCTTCAGATACGTGAATCTTTCTTCTCACTCTTTTATTGGAATCAACATGAACAATTCAGTGATAGGCTGCATAGATCTACTTCTGGATTAGCCAGGCTTCTGCAGGGCATCGCAGGGGGACAGCTATACCAGGTTCCTGTTAGCAAGCACTTTTGGCATCAGTGATAGTTTGTGGCTTTGAGGCATGCAGATCAGATGGATGCCTACATGAGGCAGTCTATGGACGTACTTTCCACCAGTCTCTGTTCAACTCTTTCCATGCATTTCCATTAGACTTGAGCAATCCTGGGTTAATATTTTTAAATCCGTCAACTGTGGGACATTACTAACTACTGGAAATGGACTCTACAGGTTATCTCTCCATTTTGTTGGTTATTTAAACTACTATTATCCATCATGGTCCTGGGAGCCTCTTGTTTTCCTGGCATATGGGACTTTCTAATAGTTACACCCAGATCTCCATTCCCAACTGATAGGACCTACATTCAATACCCTGACCCTCTGTACTTCTCTCCTCCCACACTTACCTGCCCTCTTTTCTCCTCCCTGTCCTCTTTCTATCCCACTACATCCTGTAATTATTTTGTTCTCCCTTCTAAGTACAACTGAAAGATCTCACTTTGGTTTTTCTTCTTCTTGAGGTTCATATTGTCTTTGAATTGAATCTTGGGTATTCTTAGCTTTTTAACTTGTATCCACTTATCAGTGAGTATATACCTTGTGTGTTCATTTAAAACTGGGTTACCTCACTCTGGATAATATTTTCTATTCCATCTATATGCCTGTAAATTTTCTTAAGTAAATTAAAATCAAAATGACCTTGAGATACCACCTCACAATAGTCAGAATGTCTAAGATTAAAATTTCAGTTGATAGAAGAAGCTTGTAAGGATGTAGAGAAAGAAAAACATTCCTTAATTTCTGGTGGGATTGTAAGCTGGTTGAAACTCTCTAAAAATCAGTCGGGTGGTTCCTCAGAAAATTGGACATTGTATTATGTGATTGATTGTATATGCATAGATAAAGGAGTACCCTTGCTAAAGTGAGTGTGTCATTGTGGGCATAGACTTATGTCCCTCACCTTAGCTACCAGGAAGTTAGGCTGTCTTTCACCTAGCAGGATTTAGATGAAGATGTAGAAGTCGCAGCTCCACTTGCTCCATGCCTATCTAGAATTTGCCCTGCTCCCACCTTAATAATGACAGACTGAACCTCTAAACCTGTAAGCCAGCCACAATGAATTGTCCTTGATAATATTTGCCTTGCTCAGGGAGTCTCCTCACAGCTGTAAAACCCTAACTTAAACATAATATTTAAGTACACAGCTATTTCACTCCTAGGCATATACCCAAAGATGCTCCAACATATAGCAAAAATACATGCTGCAGTATGTTTACAGCAGCTTCATTTATAATAACCAGAAGCTGGAAACAACCTAGATGACCCTCAATAGAGGAATGGATACAAAGCTGTGGTACATTTACACAATGGAGTATGACTCAGCTTTTAAAAACAATAACTTTATAAGATAAATAATTTACATAAACATAAAATATTGTTTACCTATAGCTTTTACAATTATGCTGTGTGTTCTTTGGTTTGGCCTCCTTCTAAACCTCAGGATTTTCTTTTTCCACACCAGAAAAAAATTGCATATCATATTTTCCATTTACATAACTCTTGCTGTGTTCTTCAAAATTTTTCCCAGCCCATAATCTACTTATTCTAGTCCTTACAGTTATTTAGAGTGATCTGTTTATGTCTAAGTTTCAATATTGGATATAAGAGAAACATCATGCTTTATTTGTTGGTTGAACCTAACATGTAAACTACTTATAGTTCATTGTGACATTTTGCCAATATCAAAGCACACCATGTGCTTTCAGCACAAATAAACAAAGACCGTGTTCTATTACTCTAAAAATAAACTGCTCATGAATCTTCTTTATCGTTTACTTATAAAAGTGCTCTAGAGAACACTGTGATTCTCTTTACTCCAAGAGTCCTCAAAATGCATGCAATCAAATCCTGGGTATATAATTCTGTAAAACTAAACTGAGCTTGCTTAAGAGATTAAGAAATTTATCCAATTTTTTTTTTTTGTAACCAGTCTTTGGACAATTTTACCCCAAGGATTTAGAAATGTCACTCACTTATTTGTCCTATTCATAGTTCAGGAGGACTTCTGTGTTGGTGAAGACCTCATGAAACTTTGTTACCACATAAATTATGCCATGGGCAATCAGAGGACAAAAACTATATTTTAACTGAGTCCCTCCTCATCTTGGAATATAAACTAGGTAGCTTATTAATGACAATCTTCATTATTCCAACCATGGATTATGAACTTTCTGCTTTTAATAAAGGGGAAATGGGCAGCCTAAACTCTTGACTCTGAATGGACTAAGTAGAAGGACCTTTACAAAAAAACTCTTTAAAATTCCTTAAAATTGCAGCTCTCAAGGGTCCCTGTTTTCTGGGATCAGCATTTTACAAACTGTGGTTTGTGAACTATTTGGGAAGTCTCATATCTGACATAATGCATATCAGATATTTATATTGTGATTCAAAATATTTATGTAGTAGTGAAAAATATTTTTGAGGTTGTGAGATACTTTAACATGGGATGTATATTAATGTCTCAAAGCATTAGAAAGATTGAATATCATTCTGCTAAATGGATAAATCCTAGACTCTTCCCAATAAATTCTTTTTAGTCTTGACCTTTGTCTTCATTATTGGTATGAAAGAACAAATGCCCAGATTTCATAAGTCTTTATAGATTCTAGTTGTGGATATGAAAGCTACTTCTGAGATTTGTTTTCTTGAAGAATATCTTAATATCTTGTGTTTTAGTCTTGTATTTACATTGATAAAACTTTTGTCCTTTAATCACTGGTATTCAGTTTAACTTCACCATTTTTTAATAATCCTGGAGTGCCTGAGACAAAGGAAAAACAGGGTCATAATGTCAGTTCATGTGGGAAGCAAATATAATAAAATATTTAAAATGTTATTAAAATATAGTTGATTTGTTTCCTATCTAGTGATTAGTATTCTTAAAACATTTATCAGACTGTCACTATACTATCACTATAAATATGTTAACTGATATTATGAATACAGACCATGTTATACTGCATACACTTCATTTGAATAGGAGCTTAACAGTAAGAAGTAAGAACAATGGGCATAATCATGACTGTTCTCAGGCTTCCCAATTGAACATCCTTCAAGATTTCCACTCACCTATTCAGGGTATTCAACTGTTACCTCATGATAAGCTCTGTAGATTATGATAAAATAAAATATTGCTTTTAATTCACTTATTGCACCTCTCCAAGAGTAAATACATATACATCTGTCCTCACAGAATGTAAGAGAGTAGCCAATGGGACTGAGGCTCATACCCAATTTTGATTCCATAATGATTCATTAAAAAACTGGTATTTAGTTTATATTTCCAAATTTTAATATTCTTATGGAGCCTGATGACACACACACACACACACGTGTGTGTGTGTGTGTGTGTGTGTGAGAGAGAGAGAGAGAGAGAGAGAGAGAGAGAGAGAGAGAGAGAGAGAGAGATGGAGAAAGAGACAGAATCATTATAACTAGTTTTGGTATCATAGGACTCAGAAACTTAAGTATGTTAAAGATAGATGGCCTTCAGAAAAAATTTAGATTCATGAAGCCTCTCTCAGTAGGACACAGATCTATAAGTTACCTTTGCATTGGTTATAGAGGTACATACAGTAGGTTTTTTGTGGCCTTTTACCATAGTGTTGTGAGCCTTCTGCCCTGTGTCACACATTCCCTTCAGGGTTCTGTAAGTAACCTCATTAAACCCAGTGGATCATTAACTTTATGGAACCTTAATAATTCTTTGAAATTCCTAGCTAATGAATTTCTTCATGTCTACCCAAGAAAGAACAGACAGCAGGAAAATATGTCCAGATTTATTTGAAAAATATTCATTATTATTGGTTAATGAATTTTTTATTAAATTACATTATTTTATTGAGAAGTGGGCAGGTATTACAAGCATTCACTGCATTGCAGTTTTCAAACTCTTACACAACTGTCACCTTGTCATCAGTCTGATTCAGGATCAAATGAGTTTTGACTGTAGGAACACCAATAAGCACGATATACAATTACTTTAGTATATTTTGGTTGGCTTTTTTAAATTAATATTTGAAAAAAATTAGAAAGGTAGCAAGCATTTACTTTGATTATACACAATGAAGTATTTC
The DNA here is from genome assembly GCF_011762505.2 of Arvicanthis niloticus. Lineage (NCBI taxonomy): Eukaryota > Metazoa > Chordata > Mammalia > Rodentia > Muridae > Arvicanthis > Arvicanthis niloticus. The sequence goes on along the minus strand of NC_047658.1, from coordinate 32,955,359 downwards.
CAAATATATTCTACATCTAAAACATAGATTTCGGGTTTCTTAGAATTTTTATATTTACAAGGTTATGAGTTTTCATATATGTATATAATGAGTTGACATTTGATTAAAAGGTTTAGACTAAAAACAGGATATGTTCCTTATTGATTTTCTTAACCTAATACTCATGGAATTATCATTAGAAAAATAATCGATTAGAAATGTGGAGGGAATATACATCTATTATATTTTCAATTTGGAAGCATAAACTTGAAGATAAAATGATTTATGTGATTGTTTTCTAATGCTATTGAAGTTATTTAATGTCTCTAACTAATTTTCTGGTTTTTTATTATGATTAAGTGTTGTATTTATGGATAACTCCCTGTACCTCCTGTCAGGTAACCACTTATAATTTTTGCATGTGTATATTGTAACATATAATTTTCTTTGAAGTGAAAATAACTTTTGGTTTATATACTTATGGATTACATTTTGAGATTTGTTTTCTCCTGAAATTGTTGCACTTTCTAAAAGAAAAATACATTGTTTTCTAGTGACCACAAAATGCTGTCAAACCTATAAATTACAATATGGGCCTAAATGGAGATCTGACCATTTGAGTTCCTCAGAAACTTCTTAACATATCTCCACCTGGAATCCTGAGCAAAGAAAAAAGTGATGGTTTCATTGTTAAATATTTGAGGTTCTAAAATCTAGTATTCCTATTAACTATATTTCTCATTAAATTACAGCAGCAGTAGTAGCTTAGCAGCAAAGGCTATAGCAGAGGAAGAGGAGCACTAGGAAGAGGAGAAGGAGGAGCAGAAGCATGAGAAGGACAATCAGGAGGATCAGGAGGATGAAGAGGACTGGGAGGACCAGGAGGATCATGAACAACAGGAGGAGCAAAAAAAGAAATACTGAGTGACTTTTTTAAGTTCATGGGAAGATTTTGATGGGGTTGTAATGTTGGTAAACATAGTACTCACTTAATAATTCTAGTAAAATTACTAAAACATTTCAGAGATACCTCAATGTCCTGAACACACCATATAGAGTCTATATAGTAAACTAACACTATCTTCTTTGACCTAGTGCACACTTGAACATCATTTCAAACATTTTCTTACCTACTTAACAGTATGGATTTTAGGGTCATGAACCTTATGTTAACACTGTTTCATTTGTTCATTTAAAAAACTAAATATGTTGATATGTTTTTAATTTTCTATTTCTATTCTTGTATAGCATACTTGGAGAAATATTACTCAGAGAATTACTCATATAGGTAAGATAATCAATTTTTTGTTTCACAGTAGGTTTGCATTTCACATACCTGGGCTGGTACTTTCTTCTCATTGTAAGCTTTGAAAATTTGGTATTTTATTGTTTCAATTCTCTAGGTGGGTAGGTGAAGAAACACACTCATGGAAGCAGAGGGAGTGGTGAAGGGAGGGAGTTTTGTCAAGGGAGGGGAACCTGGGATAAGGGATAACATTTGAAATGCAAATAAAAAATATCCAAAGTAAAAAAAGTAAAAAGTAAAAAGTATGATACTTTGACTACTTTCACACAGCTATGTAATTTATATGTACAAAGATATGTCATTTTAGGTACCTATAAAGTTTTGCACATAAATGTTAAGTAAAAAAAGCAAATAATACTAGCTTACAAGATACTTTGTTATTTGAAAACTTTTCTAAGTTTAGATTCATTTTTATGGGAACAATTTTGAATTAATAATTTTACTATTAGTGTGTGAAAAAATTATATTTGTGTGTAAACTATATATATGTGTGTGTGTCCATGTGTGTGTGTTTATGTGTAAATGTATATTTAGATGCTTTTATTATAAAATTCCTGTCTGATAAAGAAAGTGTTAATAGACCAAATTCAATTAATTTAATTATGACCATAAACACATTTTTAAAGTTTTGCAAAGACATACAATGTCCTGTTGATTTTTCCTTGTTTATACAAATGAAGATTAAAGGATATCTATATCTATATCTATCTATATATATATATATATGATATATATGATATATATATGATATATATGATAGATAGATAGATAGATAGATAGATAGATAGATAGATAGATAGATGATAGATGATAGATAGATAGATAGATAGATAGATAGATAGATAGATAGATAGATAGATCTTCCTTGGAGAAATGTGTACCTAAACATGTACTCATGAAAATGTTACATATATATATATATATGATATCATATATATATGATATCATAGATAGATAGATAGATAGATAGATAGATAGATAGATAGATAGATAGATATATCTTCCTTGGAGAAATGTGTACGTAACATGTACTCATGAAAATATTACACATTTCCTTACATTTACAATAGGTTTACATTTCATATAATTGTATAATTAGGGTGGCATTTGCTTTATATATACATATATGAAGAAATATAGATGTATTTATGTATATATATACATATATTATTTCACATACATAGATCTTCATTTTATAAGAGCTATTTTTGTTTTTGTTACATTTTTAGTAATCTAGTTTATATTAAATTATTTATGTGCTCTAAAGGGCAGAGTTGACTTAGTCCATAATATGCATGCATTTGAGAAGAAGGACTTGAGTTTGGGTCCTTTAATCTTCATTTGTATAAACAAGGAAAAAATTAACAAGACATTGTGTGTCTTTGTAAAACTTTCAAAAATGTATTTGTGGTCATAGTTAAATTACTTGAATTTGGTCTTTTATCACTTTCTTTAACAAACAAGAATTTCATAATAAAAGCATCTGAAATGAATGTTATTCCAGTTTCCAGTCTTGTAAAGAGCAACCTACTTTGAAGACTTATGTACAGTCCTAATTAAACATAGTGTTTTTAATAATAAAAACTTGTTTTTATACTATTTGTTTCATGTACTATATATTTATATACTACTTGTCTTATGCTTGTTTTTATACTATACTTGCTTTAAACAAATTTCATTATATGAAAGATGTTAGCACATGGAATTCAAGTGATTTGCTATTTTAATAGCAGGGAGATGTACATGGGTTATCAGTACAAGAGCTAGATAATCGAAAGCCTTACATATGCTTGTAACACTCTATGTAAAGGAATAAACACAGATATCAGAAAAGATATTTGAAAAAATCTTATAGTCTATACATAAGGCACTTTTGCAAATAAATAAATAAATACAAAAGATTTGAATGTGAAAGATTTGTTAACGGATCAGATATGGGTACCTATATTGTCTCAACTGCTAGGATTTCATTTGCAATTTTTTATATTCATTCATAAACTATATGGCAACACTTAATTAACTAGTTTGTTTTCTATGGATTGTGACAATTTCCTGTTCTTTCAGGTATCATGTTATCTTTCTAGGAAGAACTGCATATTATTTGTTTTAGACTGAATTTTGAAATAATTGCTCAAGTTACATCCTCATGACAGCCCCATCCATCAACTGTTCCTACTCACACTCTTGCAAATACTTACCCCCACCCCGACATTCAGTTAAGAGAAGCAGATTCCCTCTTAGCTACCATCCCACCCTGAGGCATTTAGTCCCAGTAGGCATAGGCACACCCTCTCCCACCAAGGCCCAACAGGCTGTAAAGTTCGGGTATAGGGAACCAAAGGCAGGGAACAGAGTCCAACACAGCATCCACTACACTTCTTACTGGACCCACATGAACAAGCTCACATTTGATAGAAATGTGTGAAGAGTCTAGGTCTACTGCCTGCATAGTCCCTCTTTCTTATCCCAGGCTTTTTGAATCCATGAGGTTCCAGGTTGGTGAAAACTGTGGGACTGTTTGTGGTGTCCTTGACCCCTCTGTTTTACTCACTTCTATCTCTCACTCTTTCAAGAGTCCCTGCATGCTCTACCTGATGTTTGACTGTGGGTTTCTGTTTCTGTCTCCAAAATCTGCTGGATGAAGCCTCTTATTAAACAATTATGCTTGGTTTCTGTTGGCAAGCATAGCAGTATATCATTAACAATATCATAATGGCTCTTTCACATGAGATTGATATGAAGTTGGGGCAGACATCAAATGACTATTTCCTCATTTTTGCTCCATTTTGTCCCAACACAATTTGGAAACAATAAAACTTTTGTGTTGAAGATTTTTTGGGTGAATTGATGCCACACTCCCTAGTCTAGAATTCCAGCCTGGCTACAGGAGGTAGTCAATTCAATATATATATATATATATATATATATATATATATATATATATATATATATATATATATTCTTCTTAGTAATAATCTCAGCTAATGGCACCCTCTTGTACTTCCTATATATCTTTCCATCGCAGGTCTACAGCAAGTAAATAAGAGATGCTCCTCCATCTATTTCCATTCTCATTCCCCACCCCCTTTTATCTCCCAACTTCCCAAAGCTGATGAACATCCCTGGTCCTCCTATCACTTCTTTATCTACACTGTTCTATCTCTCCATTCACCTCTGATTACTATCTAGTCATGAGTGAGATTTGTGGATCCTGCATTTGGATTTCCATATTACCCAGTTTCTTTGGGTTTGTGGATTGTACCATATTTGTCATGCATTTTGTGGCTAATGTCTACTCATAAATTTATACATAGCATACGGCATTCTGGCTTTGGTTTACCCTACTCTGGTTGATATTCTCAAGTTTTATCCATTTCCCTGCAAAATTCATGACATATTCCTTTTTAATAATTAAATAGTATTCCATTGTACAGATGTACCATATCTTCTTTACTTCAGTTGAAGGACATCTATGTTGTTTCCAGTTTCTGGCTATTGTGAACAATGGTGTTATGAATGTAGGTGCAAAGTGTCCCTGTGGTATAGTGTAGCAAATTTTGAGTATGTGCCCTCAGAGCCTGTCAAATTGATTTCCAATGTGATTGTAAAATTATGCACTTCCACCAACATTGGAGGAATGTTCTCCTTGCTCAACATCTTTGACAGCATGTGCTATTACATGAGTTTTTATCTTAAGAATGTTGAGAGCTATAATATTAAATGTTAGGGTCATTTTAATTTACATTACCTTGATGATTAAGAATGTGGAGCACTTCATTATTCTTTCTATACACGATCCTTTACAAAAGCTATCAGTACATATTTTAAGTTGAATTATGGAATGCTTATCAACATATAGTTTTGATTGTAGTTTAAAGTTTGCATATGTTACACTTACAAAAATGTTGTTTGTTATGCATCTTATATATGTCTGATACAGAATCTCACTCTGCTGCCATCTGAGACTTCAAGATCATTACTGAACTCATGCTTCCTCTCAGCAACATGAGAAGATCAAAACAGATGCAGATCACCATACTTAGCCAGTGGTATTGTAAAATCTCTTTATTACTGACTTTCATTTTTACTTGCTTGTGTATAAAATTGATTTGAAAGTTTAGATTTTCTCATTTACTCTGGGTTTGTTTAAATCAAATTTACATCTAACCATATTTTTATTAATTTCTATGATTTTTCAAAATTGCATCAAGATACTTAAACACTGAAATATATTTTGTAATATTGTATTTTTTTATTATTTAAAACATTATTTTAATCCATTGTATCCTACCACTACCCAATGTTTTTCAGACCTTCTACCACTTACACTCAATTTTAAGCTCTTTAACCCCCAATAAAAAACAAATATAAAAACCCCTCAAAATCAGGAAAATTAAGTTACATTGAAAACAAACAGATTACATTACATTAAAAACCAAAAGTAAAAACAACAATAACCCAAAAGAACAAAAAGGAAGAAGCAACAAACTGTAATCATGTAAAAGCACACTCAAAAAGTCAGAATACTATGGAGTTGAATTATTTATTAATCAGCTACTGCCAAAACAAGCCAATCCTAATTGATGTACATTGTTTCAATCTTTTTAAAACTAGATTTTTTCTCTCTGAGTGATTATACATGAGAGTTAAGATCTTAAACATTATTCTAGTGCCTATATTTTCAATTATTTAATTATTCATTCACTCATTCATGCATTTATTCAACCATTTGTTCATTTATAAAATATAAGAAAATTAAATATATTAAAATAGAAAAACTATTAATAGTATTTATATATTAATCAATACTGTCACAGTATTACTACGTGCCTCAGTGTACTTGCATCTTAATGTTTATTGGGTCCCCAAAAGCTGTATGCACAACAGGATCTACAAGTAGCATCTGGGAATATGATCCCAGTTAAGAGATTTAGTTGAAGGATTTAAGGATCCCAGGCTTGGGATCATGAGGAAAAAGAAAGGCAGAGAGATACCATGCCTGAGAAGTTTGCAGTAGAGAAAAGCAGAGCTTTCATGTAAATGGAACTAGAGAACCTGGCTCAGAAGTCTGCTCAATTAAATAAAGAGCCAACAAAACAGAATAAAGAAATTATCAATTCACAGTTATTTGATTGAGGAGGTGGATTTTAATAGGATAGGCATTAGGCAGTTAGTTGGCCATTGATCTGCTTAAATCATATTAAATATGAAGACTGTGTATGTCTTTCAATGAGGAACATAAACCACTGAGTCTTGTAGTCACCAAAGGAGAGATGAATTTAAAAATTAATTCTAAAACTACCATAATGATGTTGGGCAAGTGAAATCAACAGAAATATATGATTCCAAGACAAGGCACCAGAATGAGAGGCCCAATTATTTGTACACTCAGACATCCCATAAAATCTCTTAAATGGTAATCATACTATATGTGAGAAGGACATAGTATGTTATCAAATACCCTGGAATAAAGTAGTGTAAGTTCTATGTGGGTACTGACTTGATACTTGCATATTAATGAAATTTGTTTTATACTACTTTTTAATTAGATATTTTATTTATTTAGATTTCACATGTAATTACCTTTTTCCATTTTGTGCTCCTAGAAACACTTTATCCTATTTCCTTCCTTTTTTGCTTTTATACCAGTTTAATTACATGCAAGTATTAATGGTAGTTCTAAATTGAGGTGCTTGCAATACAGTAAATTCAAATAGTTAAGGAACAAGCAAGACAATAAGCACAAATATTCAAAGAAAAAGCAAGGCAATAAACAAAATTCTGTGTACAGTATTGTGATCCCTGATTCTAAGAGCTTATTAGGATGACCAAAATACCTAAGCCCAAATCCCTGTCCTAGGCAAAAGTCATTTTCATTGTCTGAAGTCTACTTCCTTGTTCTAGGCTAAAGTTTAGATTCCTGCCTGAAATGACTTCTTTGTTATAGCCTAAGATTTAGATTCCTACTGAATTTTTCTTTATTTTAGCCTAATGTCAGATACCTTCCTGAAGCCCACTCTCTTGTCCTTGGCCAATGTCATATTTCTTCCAAAGCAGCCCATTTCCTTGTCCTTAGACCATGTCAGATTCTTGCTAGGCAGCCCCCAAACTCTCTACCTCTCCCATTTTTTTTTAATTTCATTAACAAGACTGAGCCTGTCTTAGGTTATTCTAAAAAGAGTACCTTCCTTCCACATTGTGGAATATGCGTTATCGATTCTAAGAATTTCTGGCTTAGGTTGGTAAGGCTCTGTGCAGAAGCTTACCTATCATTGACTTTCCAGCTTGTTAATTCAATAACTCTGTTTGGGGGATTATTTCAGATTCAAGCCATGTACTTTGGCTGTAAACATGTTGAATTTGTTAAAGACAAGATTGAACATAATGGGCAGGAATAAAATTATTCCCAGTACAAAAGGGGGTAGCATAATCAAGCTATATATGCCATAGCTTGACCAAAATAGAAATACTGACCTCAGGTCGTAGGTAATTTTATCAGCAATATCTGCCTCATCAATGCTCAGCAGAGCAGAATTCTTTAAAACCCTAAACTCACTATGCAAAGTTAAAACATCCAGAGAGGTATTAGAATTATGACAACTAACTGCAAGTGTCTTTAAACTTCTTCCTAATTCTAATGACTACCACTGTAAATTTTATAACTAACATGAAACGAATGGTATTTGGCATGATGCTCAAAATGGCTCCTTAAACTTAAACTTAGAACCTCTTTCCAATGATTTGAATAGGATGATGAGTGTCAATCCATTGTTGCAATTGCCTAACTAAAATCCTCTTGTATATTCAACATATGAGTATCATTTTTGCTAAATGATTAGCAAAAGTAGGTGTCTTAACTTCTTGTGTCAAAGCAATTGCAGAAGCAGTGGTGCTACCAATTAATGTAATTAAAGCTTTTATACCAGCAATAATCAAGACCACTACCCTCTGTCTTCTGCTTAAACCCTGACTCATTTCTTCCAGTACTCCCCAACTTTTCACAGAAGGCCAAGACCACCCGTTTTTGAGGATTCAGGGCAATAAAACAAAAGCTGATTGACAAACCTTCATAACTGATATGCAAGACTTTAATTTACTAACACAATTATAAAGTGTGCAATCAATGCAAGATATCAAATTCTGTAGTAGAAACAAAAGTAATTTTAACTTAACAATTAATAGAGCCTTAACACATGTGCTAATACCTGTTTGAAATCCAAACCTTGCCCTAACTTTATCTTTTGCTAACATTACATCATAGATATCTACAGCTAAATTCCAAATATGTCTTGGAGAATGTCCAGAACCAGACATTCCAATGAAGACTGTTATTTTCAATATTGGATTGATTTCTACACCAGTACATGATTGATTCCAAATAACTTGTCACATTTAAGAAAAATATGAGTCATTATAACTTCCCATTTTTATTCTCTGTTTCACAAGATCTAAAATTTTGATGGAAGGAAAATTTGTCCCATTAGAGGTAGAGGTAAGGAAAGTTGGGTCAGAAACATATGTCCAATACAGCTTTCCAGTCACCATTGTCATGGCACTCAGGAAGCTCCAAGGTCAGCATCATTCTTTTCCAGACAACACCATGTCTAACCCATTGCTCTGGCAGCCACGATTCTCCTTCAGCATCCTGCAGGAAAAAAAAGACTATTAACGTCAACAATGGGGCCTTGCTGTCAGTTTGGGGAAAGAACCCTATAGCATTGGCAACAACTTGGGTAGTGTGGAAATTTCTGTTTTATTTATGATGGAGCCCTTGACCCATAACTCAATTAAATGTAAACCAGTTCCAGTATTGGAATCTTGAAAAGTAATGACCAGATAAGATGCATTATTTGGTGATTTCATTTAGATCACACAAAGACACACACACACACACACACACACACACACACACACACACAATTTATAACATTTAGATTGAAATAGCTTTATACAAGGAAAGAACAAATTCAGGAGTTCTTATGTTGTCTAAGCAGGATTTGCTATATTATTCTTCATGAACATGTGGAACTAGACTACATTTACAACTTGAAACTTGCACCTAATTTCAGTAGAAGCTTAGCACCTCAAGGAGATGGGTGTCTGGATGGATTAATTTCATGGTTGGATGAGGCACAAACCAAGAAATTGTCAAGACTTTCCACACTCAACTTAATTGGCATTTCTCCATCATTCAATTGTGATTACATTAAGCCTAGTAAGGATATATATATAATTTTGTGAACACACACACACACTCGGACACACACACACACACACACACACACATATATATATATGTATTTATAAGGACTATAATGTTTTTAAACAATAAGTTCCTAAATATAATTTGGAAACTGAGACAAATTTTTCCAAATCATATTTTATTATATCATGCCATGTGGTAGCTCAGAATCTAATATTAATAGCAAAATACATAGTACATAAAAATTTTATTCCATAACCCTAATATATATTTTGTAAATAAGGATCATATGTTATGCAGAGAGAAATCCTATTTTGGTTAAACATAGGAAATCACACATACTGTTTTCATTAACACCTCACCAGGCCCTTATCACAACCTGAAATATTATTCAGCCCTCTAAGAAAGGCAAGTACTCAAAGAATTATGAAATTTAAATAAAATCCCAACTCTACACTATGATATCTATGTAGGTGTCGAGAGTGTACAGGAAATGATGCATAAAATGAATAAATGGCTTTAACAGAGTTGTATCTGAATGGAAAATATACAATTTATTTCATGTTTTGAAATTTCCATTATGTAAGTATTATGTTTGTTATTATATGTGGATACTATGTGAAAATGAGTCGAAAATGATTTCTTATTTGGTAGGATATATATATATATATATATATATATATATATATATATATATGGAATAAAATATTTATGAACTATGTATTTTGCCATTAATATTAAATTCTGAACTACCATATGGCATGATATAATAAAATATGTTTTACAAAAATTCCTCTCAGTTTTCAAATTATATTTAGGAAATTATTGTTTAAAAAATTATAGTATATATATATATATATATATATATATATATATATATATATATCCTCAAACACAAAACTGTTACCACTTCCTACCTAATTCTTAATGTGAGATATACAAAATACAAACAATATGGAATTATGAAAAGGCCGATTTAGCATGTTCTGAATTAAATTATTTTATTTATTTATATTCCAAAAGTTGTTTCCCTTCCCAGTCTCAGATACTAGAGTCCTTTATCCCATCCCTGCCACCCACTACTTCTACCTCACACCCTCCCCCAATATCTCCAGTCTCTGGGATATTAAGTGTCCCCAAGATAAGGTGCAATCTCTCACACTGAGACCAGACAAGAGAGTCCTATACTACATTATATGTGCTGGGGTCCTGGGTTGAGCCCAAATATGCACTTTGGTTGGTGGCTTAGGTTCTGGGAGCTCTGAGGGGTCTACATTAATTGATATTGTTGTTCTTCTTATGGTGTTGCAATCCCCTTTATATCTTTAGATCCTTCCCCTGTTTTTTACATAGGGGTCTATAACCTCAGTCCAATGTTTTTGCTCTAAGTTTATGTATCTGTCTAAGTTGGCTGTTGACAGAGTCTCTCATAAGACAGAAGTGCTAGGCTTCTGTCCAAGAGCAAAACATGGCACCAATAACAATGTTAGGGATTAAAGGCATGCAACAAACTCTAACTTTTTTTTCATAGCTTTGTAAATGAATTACATCTTACCTCCATTCTGTAATTTTACCTGGAATAAAGACACAGTTTGATCTGTAGCATATTATAGAGACTTATATCTCAAAAAGCTCAAGCAAACAGTTAGTTATTACACCATACCTCATTTTTTGCTTTTTGTAATTTCTGTATCAATAGAAAAGTGGATTTCCCCAGAATCAAAGAGCATGCTAGATGTCTATAGAAACAACATATTGTGGATCCATTAATTTAGTTTTCTATTTATCTATCTATCTATCTTCAATAAATTTGTCTACCTACAAAGCTATTTATCAGTCTATCAATCAGTTATTTGTTTCTTTTAAATGAATTAAGTACAACTAGTTCTGATCTTAGGTATATATCATCATTGACTGTTATATTGGCATCCTAAAATAGTGTTGCAGATCCCCCAAAATAACTATATCTTACATTCATCCACTGCAAATATTCTCAACGAATATAACAGAAACTCGATTTCCCTTCCCTTCTGTGCTCACATTTTTATTTTACTGAGTTTTGTGTAGGTTTTAGGCTTCAGAAAAGCTCCAATAGTGGATAGGGCCTGAGAAGAACAGATATAGGAAGTGGCATGGAGATAAATTCCAGTGGAAAGCAGCTTGAATTTTTTCTGAGCCACCAAAGATAGTTTGTCTGGTTGGTGACTCAAAGGTGAAAAACATGTTTCCAATAGGCCACAGGGATAATTTACGTTTTCTACAGCAGTGATTACACAATTTCTTATTTGCATTTTGAAGAATTTCAAAGACACAATTATTCAAGCAGAATGAATCAGTTGACTGTCTGACATTGCAGAGAAAATATACAATGGTTCCCCAAGTTTGATCCCCATAGAAAAACATTTTGGATTTGTTCTGCCTGGTATCTGCTGACTTCGGATTTTTGCCCCAACAAAATTATAATTACCATGGATGAGCCAGGTGTATAGATTTTTGTAGTCAGTAAGTCTGTGTCATTCCAAAATATTCATGAGCTACTTGACTTATAAAACAAAATAAGGTGAGGCTGTACTTGGCAAGCCAATCACAAGGCATGCCTCTGAAAAATTATACTAAGTAATAGGTATCATATAAAAGGAGCTTTTGATGTGAATGGTTAGGAACATGCAAAGTAGATATACAAATGGAGGGAGAGCCATAAGGGTTTCAGAGAATGTGAGAAAGGATGTGAGATATAATTCCAGAGATATGTGTGGGAGAAGTTCTTTTTTCTGGCATACATACCTGTCCCAACAAATGTGGACAGCAGTTGATGACATAATTAACCAGTTTCTAGGTCACTGATGTCAGCCTAATGGAGTCAACTACAAGTTATCATTCCTCACTTTTGCTTAATTAAAAATGAGTAAATAAATGGGTGATAGAGCAAATTCTGGACATTGTTATGTTTTTTAGACAGCTTTCTGCTGATTGGGGAAGGCTAAATCTTTGGGGAATCTAAGAAAAGATTGATGGTGGTGAAGTTCTGAGAGATCAGGCTATTTAACTGAGTCCAGGATCTGTGGTACCATCTGCAGCTACGAAAGTGCAGGCCTGCATGGTTGTGGGCCATGAGAGGAAGCCTGGTAATTTTGACTTAAGGCTAGAAGCCCCTGAGATATTAAAGGGAAGGCTGGAGTTTTGGATGCTCCAGGCACCAGCCTCCTGTCTTGTATCTGCAGCCCCCAGCATCAGCACATAGAAAGATTTGTGGCCATCAGTCACATAGGATCAATACCTCAAGCACTTCCATATTTAGATGAGGCATCCTTCATCTCTGAGACAAACATGTAACCTGTGAACAAGGCAGTCCTATTTGTGTTTTTAAACTTCATGTTCTTCATATTACCTTCCTATAAAATCTCAATATCTCAATTTGTTTCTGCCCTCTACTCAACTCCATTACTCATCAAGGGTACTACTCTTAGAATAAACAGTGCCTCCCTGGACAAATCATGACAAGCCAGCACAGGTCTCCCTTGAGCAGCTTTATTAACAGAGGAGCCTCTGAGTGGGAGTGAGGGAGAAAAGATTGAAGGAGAGAAAAAACTATGGGTCTATGGATCAGGGTTTGCATCTTTTATCTGGGCTGTGACTGTGGTGACACATGCCCAGAGGGATGTGTGAAGGGTAGCTATGGCAACAGACACAGGAGCAGAGCTATTGCCTAGAGATGAAATCTTTGCTGGATTCTGGTAGTAGGCTGTACAAAGCTTCTGGATGTCCACAGATGCACCTGATGCTAACAATTATACTCACCATTTCTGCTTAGCATCACTTCCAAATCTCATCAACTGGAATTAATAATTTTCTGTTACACTGACGTCTTGATTATACTTGGCTTATAGATAGAAGTTTTATACAAGACATGTGTCAATGAGCCTGTAATTCTAAAGATTCTCAAGCCTTGTGTTTTTCTAAGTAGGTGGCAGTAAGTCACTACCAGCATGTCCAGACCCCTACTAATGATATAACTTTGGGAAATGATTTTTGCTGAGAGAGCTACTAATGAGGCAAGTCAATATTTCTATATTCATAACCTACAGCATTTTGTTTTCATTTGTCAGGAGATTAGTTATCACATCCCACAGGCACATCTGTAAACAATGGCCCTAAACCCCTAAAGATACTTGACAGTTCTTACCTTCCCAAACAGGTGACATTTAAGCCTCTAGTTAACCTTGCTACTCCCCTTCCCAAGAATACTACTATAACCATTCCTGCCTAGAAGCACATAAAACTCTTATCTACAGATATCCAAAATTTCTCTTTCCCCTATGTAATATCTATTTTTATTAGATATTTTATTTACACTTCAGATGGCATCCCCTATCCCCATTCCCCCCCTTAGAAAACCCCTATCCCATGCCCCCTTTTCCTTTTTGCATTTATACATTTTTTTTAAAAAATGTTAATCATAGGCTTTATAAGTTTGGTATTTCTCCATCAGAGGTGTAACCCACTACCCAACCTAGATATATCAACTATCTTTGACTGGGGAAATACATGAACATCTGCCACCCTGTCTCCCCCCTCTTTCTCTCTTTCATCACCTAGCTTCTCCTCTCCTTCTTCTTCTCTTCTTACTCCTTCTCTTCCTGTCAGTACTCCTCCCACCTTAGCTCCACCTACGTATCACCCTTCCTGTTAAAATGAAACTTTTCTCTCAAAATACAATTAGAGTATAATTATGCCGATTTGTACCAGTGAAATACAAGATAGTCCTAATACCCAGTCCATCATTTTGTTGACTAACCAGCACCTCTGTCATCTATCCTAACTAAAACATTTAGTTCTGAACCTTTAGGATGAATGTCAGCTGCCGACCATCCACTCAAATCTTTTCTCTTAAGGTAAATAGCCAGGATTGGCTATGAGGCTATAAGTTTTCATCCCTGTCAGCAATCCAGAATGACTGAGTTAACTATAATTGTGGGAAGCACAAAGCATAGCTTCTAAACCTTAGCCAATTTATAGAGACCTCTGTACACCTGGACACTCGCTCTACTTCAAAATTTGGAGCATCTGTTCTTCCGCCTTCTGGCCCAGGATCATCTGACAGACCTTAGTGCTGCAGAATTATTAAGGGCTGATTACTCTGTCTAGGCAGATATAATCAGTCGACTATTCTGCAAGTGTGTCCTTTTTTGGACAGTAATTTGTCTGTAGAAGGAATAAGGCAATTCTTGCCTAGTGGCTGTCTCACCACAACTGGAGTAACTCCAAAGATGCTCAATTTCTTCTTAGAATTCAATATATGAAGCTGTCAGGAGCAGACAGGTCTCTAATCAAAATGAACATTAATACAGAAATTTTTGTCATGTCAATTCTGTGGATTTCTGATGTTTTGAAAGCCAATTATCCATGTAAGGTAATCTGGACTGTTGCCTGTTAACTCCACTCAGGTATTTCTAAATAAAACATAGAAAACAGCCTAACAATAAACTCCAAGCCATGAATTTGCTATAGTTCCTTAACTCACAGGCTGATCATCTCAAATCAGTTAAAAAAAGTTAAAGAAGGACTGCGTCTAAGCCTTGTATTCCTAAATGTGTTATACTGCTACAATGCCTATGAGAGTAACAATATTCACCTCACTCTTATATCAATAAGAAACTCATACCAATGAAAACCTTAAAATTTGTAATCAAAATAAATTAGTGCCATTTAAGAATTTATATCTTCATCTTGATACTAATTATACAGATTTCTACTAATAGGTTATGGCTATGCAATAAACCCTAGCTAATCCTCTCTATTCGACAAAACCACTACTTTTCCCTAGAAAGACAGCCCAACATTTACCACCTTAGTCCCCAAGCCCAGGGAATAGGGGCATTGACTCTTCATTAGCTTCTTCAAGCTGATTATGGGCATTGAGATATTAGAAGAGGAGTGGGGGAAATAGCAAATTGACAATCCTCTTATGCAGTGTCTTCACTGCCTCCAGATGGAATTTCTGGACCTCAGAGGTTTGAGCAGGTCTGCCCAGCTTGCTTGTTGAGTAGATACACCAAGGCTGATGATTCTGCAATATATAATTCTCAAAACAAATTTTAGTATCAAGATAGTATTTTTTTAAGAGGACTATTTTATTAAGAATGTTGGTTCTAACAGCTTTTCTTTTTTTCCCTCTTTTATTGGATATAATATTTACATTTCAAATTTTATCCCCTTACCACATTCCCCCCGCCACCCAGGAACCCTTTATCCCATCCCCCCTCCTCCTGCTTCTATGAGGGTGTTTACCCACCTATCCCCCAATCTCCCTCCCCACCCTCAGATTCCCCCCCACCTCAGTGCTCAGCCTTCAAGTTACCAATGACCTCCTCTCCCAGCTATGCCCATCATGGCCTAAATATAATATGCCGAGAGAAAGTTTTCTAAAACATATTTTATCATATCATGCCACTTGGTAGATCAGCAATCTAATACTAAAGGAGAAATACATACTACGTAAATATTTCATTCCATAAACCCTAATATATATTTTGTAAGAGGGGATTATAAGATAGGCAGAGAGAAGTCTTAATACGGTTATTCCTAGTTAATGACACATTCTGTTTTCTTAAACACCCCCCACAACCTTATCACAACCTAAAATATTATTCAGCCTTTTAAGAAAGGAAAGTACACAATCATGAAATCTTTCTAAATAAATACCCAGCTCTACACTATGAGATCTGTGTAGATGTAGACATTGTGCATAAAGAGAATAAAAAGACTTTAACAGAGTTGTATCTGAATGAAAAGTATAGAGTGTACTTTGTTTTCAAATTTCCATTATTTATGTATTATGCTTATTATTATATGTGGATAGTAAGAATGAGTCTTTAATTTATGAATTCTCATATGGTAGTATTTTCCTTTTTTTATGAAAAAATGAAGTAGATTATTGAATCAAATACTGGATTTGTGATAAAACAGTTAATATTATTTTAATTTCAGTCAGTCATATATATATATATGAATATATATGTGTATATATATATATACATATATGAGAATATATATACATATCCTCAACCATAACACTGTTACCACTCCCTTACTTAATTCTTAATGTGAGATGTTCAAAAGACATTGATTGAAAATTATGACAAGGCCAATATAACATTTCTTTCTTTGTTTAATTTATTAATATTCTAAAAGTTGCCCTCTTTCCCAGTCCCAGATCCTAGAGTCCTACATCTCACCCCTGCTCCACTTTGGCTCTGAGAGATTGCTCTGGCACCCACCCATTACCACCATCTCACCCTGCACTCCTAACATCTTTCTTCCTGTGCATTAAGTGTCTCTAGGATTAGGAGCAACACCTCACACTAAGACCAGAAAAGGCAGTTCCTTTGCTACATCATATGTGCTGGTGTCCAAGATTGAGCCCAAATATGCACTTTGGCTGGTGGCATAGGTTCTGGAAGCTCTGAGGGGTCTTAATTAATTGATAGTTTTGTTCTTCTTATACCATTTAAATCCCTTTCAGCTCCTTTGATCCTTCCCCTAAGTCTTTCATAGGGGTCCCTGACCTCAGTCCAATGGTTTGATGTGTGTGTGCTTGTGTGTGTGTGTGTGTGTGTGTGTGTGTGTGTGTGTGTGTGTGTGTCTCAGTCAGCTTGTGGTAGAGTCCCTTATAGGTCAGAAATGCTAGGCTTCTGTCCAATAGCAAAACATGTCATCATAAAGTGTGACAGGTTTTGTGTGCAGGCACCAAAGTCTAGCATTTCTCTTTCATAGCTTTGTAAATAACTGACATCTTACCTCCTTTCTGGGATTTTACCTAACTAAACCTTTCCACAAACACCCTTGACATGGTACACTTGATTTATTTCACTTCGAGATGCCCTGCTCATTTTCTTCCTGACACTCACAAATCTATACAATACTAAAACATAGGGAATGGCTGGAATGGCTCTAGAGTTGTTGGGCCAATTGATAGGACCACCCTTGCCCCCATTTACTACATTTTTACATTGCTAGATACAACAGTTACAGGATATAAGCTTTGAATACAAGTACTAGCTGCAGCCTGCCTACTGTCCCAGGATGTTTCTAAGCTCATTTTGTTTGATCTTTCTCTTTTTTCTCACTATACTGGTTCAAGGAATTCCTATCACACAGCAGTTTCTTCATTCTTTTCCCACTCAACACTTTATGTTCTTCATATTATCTGCCTAGAATACCCCAATATCTCAATTTGTTTCTGTCCTCTACACAACTCCATTACTCCTTTTCATAAGGTTACAATGTTAGAATAACAGTGCTTTCCAGGACAAATCATGTCAAGACAGCACAGGACTCACATGGAAGGGTATATTAACAGAGCAGACTCTGACTGACAGTAATTGAGAGAGGAAAGATGTAAAGAAGAGAAAAAATCTATAGGTCTATGGATCAGGGTTTGCATCTTTTACTGGGCTGTGACTCAGGTGATGCATTGACAGAGAAATTTCTGAACGGTGGCCATGGCAACTGACACAGGTACCATTTAAAGCTTCAATTAACCATGCAACTCTCCTTCCAAAAACGACTAATCACACCCATTCTTGCCTAAATGCACATGAAACTCTTATCTACAGAAAATCCACAAATTTCTATTTCGCCTCTGTTACTGCTTAACTATACTATATTTATAGTTAATAGTTCACTGACTCCTACCAAGTGGGCTATGTCATAGTTGCATACTATATTTTAATATTTTTACCCCCTTTACTCTGTTCTTTTTCTGCACCCTTTGAGACTAATTTCTACCTACTCTGAGTCTCCAAAACAGCCTCTACAAACTTTGAAAGCAGTCCTGAGTCCTCAGGGCTGATTTCTTGTAAAGAACAGGTATAATCTGCCTAAATGATATGCAAAGTCCTTCTTGACAGCTAGGCACATATCTGCCATACTGAGGCACAACCTCTCCTTCTGACATTTTAGAATCTTTTTGTTACACCCAGCCATTTTGTCACCCTAAGAGTATCACTCAGATATTATCCATCTGCACTCCAACCTTCCCACATGGGGCTTGTGACCATTTATTCATTTAAATAACAAAATTTATAAGGTAGTTTTTTTTTCTGGGGAGGACTGAGAAGTATTTTACAGATGTCTCTTTTTACCAAAGGCACTACTACAATAATATTGTCTCATTATGGTATATAGTTTCTTAGGATTCATAGAAACACTTCCTTACTACAGTGTGGACTGTGTAAGTATTTTGTTTGCACCTCATGTATACCTTATACAAATTTAGACTTCCTAGGTCCACAAAATCAAATAAGGGTCAGGCATTCATTTCTAAAATCACTATGTCTTCAGTGTGTTTTGGTATCCATATTCCCTATGTAACAAAATACTCAAAAATGATGTAGTGACACCAGATTACATGACATTCAGAAATATATAAACTCCTAAAACAAGAAGCATAATTTTTGTTTCACATTATGTATACATTTACAGGTTTAATTGGTAAACTAAATCTTGTAATATTTATGCTAACTGTAAGGATGTCAGTATCTATTTACTAGCAGTTGTCAATAAATCAACTGAGGTTTTTTGTTCAAATTAAAAGGCTGTGTTGAGTTTCATAGAGGAAACAATACATTACATATATACATTATTTATGTGCTCTCTTCAATAAGAAGAAACTGCATCTAGAAGAGTTTCCCCCTATTCATCAATATCAGAAAAAAATGTCCTCTGAGGATGAATTCCTTTCTTTGGAATCAAAGAGGAACCACCCAGACATCCAACATTCAAAAAAGTGGAGACATTGGAACTATTACTATTCCTACAAAATAATAAAAAAGTGACGGGAAAAGTACAGTCACATATTTTTTTCTGTCTGCTCTTTTATATAAGCAAAATCAAAAGAATACTTAAATACTATTAATTAATAGTATTCTCTAAAGACTGCATTTTGTTTTATGTATTGAAAATATTGCACCATGAGAGTCTGCATCAATAAAATACCGCTTGAATCTGTATCACATGACACGACCAGAATTTTGCACCTAAATATTATGTATCTTCCCTTCTTATTTTCCTATGCTAGCATCCCATTGTTACTGTTGCTACTTTATATATGTCTCTCCATTATATTCCACAATCACAGATATATTTCACCAATGGCAGAGTGAACAAGAATAGCAGAGATATGGGTAGACAAAACAAAAGACACAAACTTAATTAAATGCTCACTAAAACGTGTTGGGAAACTTCTTCCTAAATAACATTTCTGGAAAAAAATAAAGAGAAGTCCCACAGATGGAAGCAAAGACATGAACATTAGTGGAAGTGGAGTGCCCAGTTTCCTTTGGAAAGTAATCCAAAAGTTATTTAGACAAATTCTAGATTTGTACTGGCATTATCTCTAACTGATACTGGAAGACCATGTTTCTTTGACATTTTCTAAAAGTTTTATTTTCTTAACAAGGAATAAAAGCTCATAATTATCTATGTCACCAATATATCCACTTCCTTAGGAACATTCCTCAGAGTGTTCCCTGGAATGAGTTACTACTTCACAGTTTCATAAATATTATTGACAAAACTTAAGAAATACTTAGATATAGCCATGAATCCAATTTTCATTTTGAGTGAGGGAACTAACACCAACATGACTCTTAAAGATGGATTTCTCTATCAGATTACACATTCAGCAAGAATAAAGAGAGTGTTAGGATTCTCCTCCTATGTATCATTGAGGTATAACTTTGTCTCCCTATGTAGAGATTTCTCCTTAATAATTCTGGGAAGAAGAAATGCCTGGGAATAAAGTCAAACATTTAAATACTTTTTATAGCTTGGATAACAGTGTGAAGGTGCCTCCTACATACATCTGGACATTACAAGATGTAAGTAAACTCCACATCTTAATCCCTTTGTATTGTACTATCAGATCCAGAACATATTAGCTAGATATACCTATGTGCAGTCACCAAATCTAGATGATCTGGACAAATGAAGACTATCACACCTTTTTTGTTTCTTCAACCCGAAGTAGTCTTGTTGTTTTCTGATATACTGAAATTAGACATTTCCAATTTTGCATTAAGTTCAAAGTAGACTGGGTTTGTAGTCAAGAGGAAGAGAATTTAATATGTTAAGATGCAAGGCTCTGTATCTCTCTTGTACAATGTGGTCAGGGGCTTGCTGTCTTGACATGATTTAATATTTTGTTCAGAACTCACAGGCCTATTAGAAGTTAGTCCTCATAAGTTCTTTTCATAAGTTCTTTGAGATCTCAGTATGAGTGGCATGAGCAGTCTTAATTAATGTGTTATCTCTACAGATCTGATAAGTAGGTTGGTGTTTGTGAATTTCTGTGATCTTCATATCGATTGTATTGTGGCATCTACAGGATGTATATGGTACAGCAATGTCAGTACATACTTAGCTGGACTCTATGGGGAATGACAGTTATGCCTGTACAAATGCCACCACTATATATAAGCCCTGTCTATATTGTTGGCTCCATTTTTTTTTTTACTGTGTGTAAAGAACTCTGCTTTCATCAACAAAGACCATAGGTTATAGTGTTCCCTGATGGTATGGGAGAAGGGAAAAATGATATAAAATTTAACTTCATGGCCAAATGATGTGGTTCAGTAACAGAAAGACTGCCCTTGATCCAAAACACTACATTTATTCTGCAGTACTAGAAATGACATTTGAAGAGACAAATAAATTTATTTTGTCTGCTGTGATTAACCACTTTGCCCTCCCTTTTACTCTACTTCTAAGATATCTAAATCTTGGAAACTACTCTTAGTTTGCAAAGCTCAGAACCAGGTGATAGATAACCATTTCCAATAACAAATAGACAGAAATAGATCTGCTACTTTTTAATAGAATAAAAAAATTAAGGCACCATTGAGGCATATTATTTCGTCTTCTTATCAAACAACACCAACCACTCCTTGCTTTTAAATATATTATAAATTAAATATAATAAAATTATTAAATATATTATAAATTATTTTTATTAAAATATATTATGAATTATTTTTCTTCTTGATACCTGTTTTTGTTTCTCTTATACCATGTACTGGAAACTTGCAGTTTTGTTTTGATTTTCCAGTTGCTGTCATATAGACAAAATAAGCTTCCACTATCAAACTAATACAGATATGAGCTAAATTATTGACACTTCTCATTAGCCTGATTACAGATTATATTTTTGACAAAAAAATTATTGGATCAAATTGAACACTTACTCCTATTGCTTTTTCTGTTTAATGAATTCTAGAAGGACAGAAAAAAGTAAATATTAAGTTTATTGGAAATAGATAAAGGGATAATATTTCAAAGCATCAAGTATAAGCAATTGAAGCATGGATTAGATATAGTCACAGTGCCTTCCATTTTCATCTACTCCTAGTCTGCTTTATATAGTTTTACATTAGGATATGCACTTATTATCCTATTAAAGATCTTGTGTTTACAAATCTCTGCAAGACATACCATGGTCCTTTCTATCTGGATGATCCTTATAAGATTCTCTAACAATTAGATTTCTTTCCACTATTAAGGATGGCAGGAAAAAATCAACAGGACATTGTGTGTCTTTGTAAAAGTTTCAAAAATGTGTTTGTGGTCATAATTAAATTACTTGAATTTGGTCTTTTAACACTTTCTTTAACAAACAGGAATTTAATAATAAAAGCATCTAAAATGAATGTTATGTCAATTTCCAGTCTTCTAAATAGCACCCTACTTTGAAGACTTATGTACAGTCCTAATTAATCATAGTGTTTTTAATAATAAAAACTTGTTTTTATACTATTTGTTTCATGTACTATATATTTATATACTACTTGTTTTATACTTGTTTTTATACTATACTTGCTTTAAACAAATTTCACTATATGAAAGATGTTATCACATGGAATTCAACTGATTTGCTATTTTAATAGCAGAGAGATATACATGGGTTAGCAGTACAAGAGCCAGATAATCGAAAGCATTACATACGCTTGTAACACGCCATGTAAAGGAATAAATACAGATATCAGAAAAGGTATTTGAAAAATTCTTATAGTCTATACATAAGGCACTTTTGCAAATAAATAAATAAATACAAAGAATTTGAATGTGAAAGATTTGTTAACAGATCAGATATGGGTACCTATATTATCTCAACTCTAAGATTTTGTTTGCAATTTTTGTATTCATTCATAAACTATATGGAGACAATTAACTAGTTTGTTTTCTATGGATTGTGACAATTTCCTGTTCTTTCTGGTGTCATGTTATCTTTCTAGGAAGAACTGCATATTATTTGTTTTAGACTGAATTTTGACTTATTGCTCAATTTACATCCTCATGACAGCCCCATCCATCAACTGTTCCTATTTACACCCTCACAAATACTTACCTCCACCCCAACATTCAGTTAAGAGAAGAAGAGTCCCTGTTAGCGACCACCCCACCCTGAGGCATTTAGTCCCAGTAGTCATAAGCATACCCTCTCCCACTAAGGCCCAACAGGCTGTAAAGTTTGGGTATAGGGAACCAAAGGCAGGGAACAGAGTCCAACACAGCATTCACTACACTTCTTACTGGACCCACATGAACAACAAGCTCACATTTGATAGAAATGTGTGAAGAGACTAGGTCTACTACCTGCATAGTCCCTCTTTGTTAGCCCAGGCTTTTTGAATCCATGAGGTTCCAAGTTGGTGAAAACTGTGGGAGTTTTTGTGGTGTCCTTTACAACTCTGTTTTACTCACTTCAATCTCTCACTCTTTCAAGAGTCCCTGCATGCTCTACCTAATGTTTGACTGTAGGTTTCTGTGTCTGTCTCCAAAATCTGATAGATGAAGCCATTTAGGAAACAATTATGCTTGGTTTCTGTTGGCAACCATAGAAGTATATCATTAACAATGTCAGAAGGGCTCTTTCAAATGAGATTGATATCAAGTTGGGGCACACATCAAATGATTATTACCCCATTTTTGCTCCTTTTTGTCCCAACACAATTTGGAAAGAATAAAACTTTTGTATTGAAGATTTTCTGGGTGAATTGATGCCACCCTCCCTCCTCTAGAAGTCCAGCCTGGCTACAGAAGGTGGTCAATTCAATATATATATATCTTAGTAATAATCTCAGCTAATGGCACCCTCTTGTACTTCCTATATATCTTTCCATCGCAGGTCTACAGCAAGTAAATAAGAGATGCTCCTCCATCTATTTCCATTCTCATTCTCCACCCCCTCTTATCTCCCAACTTTTCAAAGCTGATAACCATCCCTGGTCCTCCTATCACTTCTTTATCTACACTGTTCTGTCTCTCCATTCACCTCTGATTACTATCTAGTCATGAGTGAGATTTGTGGATCCTGCATTTGGATTTCCATATTACCCAGTTTCTTTGGGTTTGTGGATTGTACCATATTTGTCATGCATTTTGTGGCTAATGTCTACTCATAAATTTATACATAACATATGGCATTCTGGCTTTGGTTTACCCTATTCTGGATGATATTCTCAACTTTTATCCATTTCCCTGCAAAATTCATGACATATTCCTTTTTAATAGTTAAATATTATTCCATTGTACAGATGTACCATTTCTTCTTTATTTCAGTTGAAGGACATCTATGTTGTTTCCAGTTTCTGGCTATTGTGAACAATGGTGGTATGAATGTAGGTGTGAAGTGTCCCTGTGATATAGTGTAGCAAATTTTGAGTATGTGCTCAGGAGTGGTCTAGCTAAGTTGAGGGTAGAACTGTTCTCAGATTTCTCAGAGCCTGTCAAATTGATTTCCAAAGTGGTTGCAAAAATATGCACATCCACCAACATTGAAGGAATGTTCTCCTTGCTCAACATCTTTGACAGCATGTGCTATTACATGAGTTTTTATCTTAAGATTGTTGAGAGCTATAATATTAAATGTTAGGGTCATTTTGATTTATGTTACCTTGATGATTAAGGGCGTGGAACACTTCATTATTCTATACACTATTCTTTACAAAAGCTATCAGCACATATTTTAAGCTGAATTATGGAATACTTATCAACATATAGTTTTGATTGTAGCTTAATTTTGCATATGTTACATTTACTCAAGTGTTGTTTGTTATATATCTTATATATGTCTGATATAGAATCTCACTCTGGTGCCATCTCAGACTTCAAGATCATTACTGAACTCATGCTTCCTCTCAGTTACATGAGAAGATCAAAACAGATGCAGATCACCACACTTACCCAGTGGTATTGTAAAATCTCTTTATTACTGACTTTCATTTTTACTTCCTTGTGTATAAAATTGAATTGAAAGTTTATATTTTCTCATTTACTTTGGGGTTGCTTAAATCAAATTTACATCTAACCATATTTTTATTAGTTGCCATGACTTTTCAAAATTGCATCAAGATACTTAAACACTAAAATATATTTTGTAATATTGTAATTTTTATTGTTTAAAACAATATTTTAATCCATATATTTTATTGTATCCTACCACTACCCAAAGATTTTCAGAACTTCTCCCACTTACACTCAATTTTAAGATCTTTACCCCCCAATAAAAAACAAATATAAAAACCCCGCAAAATCAGGAAAATTAAATTACATTGAAAATAAATTACATTACATTAAAAACCAAAAGCAAAAACAACAGTAACCCCCCCCCAAAAAAAAAAAAAACAGAAAGGGAGAAGCAGCAAACTGTAAACATGCAAGAGCACACTCAAAAAGTCAGAATACTATGGAGTTGAATTATTTATTAATCGGCTACTGCCAAAACAGGCCAATCCTAATTGATGTACCTTGTTTCAATCTTTCTGAAACTAGATTTTATCTCTCTGAGTGATTATACGTGAGAGTTTAGATCTTAAACATTATTCTAGTGCCTATATTTTCAATTATTTATTTATTCATTCATTCATGCTTTTATTCAACCATTTGTTCATTTATAAAATATAAGAAAATTAAATATATTAAAATAAAACAAAACTATTAATAGTATTTATATATTAATCAATACTGTCAAAGAATTACTATGTGCCTCAGTGTACTTGCATCTTAATGTTTATTGGGTCCCCAAAAGCTGTATGCACAACATGATCTACAAGTAGCATCTGGGAAACTGATCCCTGTTAAGAGATTCAGTTGAAGGATTTAAGGATACAGACTTGGACCATGAGAAAGAAGAAAGGCAGAGATGCCATGCCTGAGAAGTGTTCAGTAGAGAAAAGCAGAGCTGTCATGTAAATGACCCTGGAGAACCTGGCTCAGAAGCCTGCTCAATTAAATAAAGAGCAAACAAAACAGAAAAAAGAAATTATTAATTCACAGTTATTTGATTGTGGAGGTAGATTTTAATAGGATAGGCATTAGGCAGATGTTGGGCAAGAGAAATCAACAGAAATATATGATTCCAAGACATGGCACCAGAATGAGAAGCCCACTTATTTGTACACTCAGACATCCCATAAAATCTCTTAAATGGTAATCATACTATATGTGAGAAGTACATAGTATATTATCAAATACCCTGGAATAAAGTAGTGTAAGTTCTATGTGGGTACTGACTTGATACCTGCATTTTAATGAAATTTGTTTTTTTACTACTTTTTAATTAGATATTTTATTTATTTAGATTTCACATGTCATCACCATTTTCTATTTTGTGTCCCTAGAAACACTTTATCCTATTTCCTTCCTCCTTTTTGCTTTTATACCAGTTTAATTACATGCAAGTATTAATGGTAGTTCTAGGTTGAGGAGCTAACAATATAGTAAATTCAAATAGTTAAGGAACAAGCAAGATAATAAGCACAGTCAAAGAAAAAGCAAGGCAATAAACAAAATTCTGTGTACAGTATTGTGATCCCTGATTCTAAGAGCTTATTAGGATGACCAAAATACCTAAGCCCAAATCCCTGTCCTTGGCAAAAGTCATTTTCATTGTCTGAAGTCTACTTCCTTGTTCTAGGCTAAAGTTTAGATTCCTGCCTGAAATGACTTCTTTGTTATAGCCTAAGATTTAGATTCCTACTGAATTTTTCTTTATTTTAGCCTAATGTCAGATACCTTCCTGAAGCCCACTCTCTTGTCCTTGGCCAATGTCATATTTCTTCCAAAGCAGCCCATTTCCTTGTCCTTAGACCATGTCAGATTCTTGCTAGGCAGCCACAAAAGCCCTCCACCTCTCCCCATTTTTTAAAATTTCATTAACAAGACTGAGCCTGTCTTAGGTCATTCTGAAAAGAATGTCTTCCTTTCACATTGTGCAATATGGATAATCAATTCTAAGAATTTCTGGCTTAGGTTGGTAAATCTCTGTGAAGAAGCTTAACTATCATTGACTTTCCAGCTTGTTAATTCAGTAACTATGTTTGGGGGATTATTTCAGATTCAAGCCATGTACTTTAGCTATCAACATGTTAAATTTGTTAAAGACAAGATTCAACGTAATGGGCAGGAATAAAATTATTCCCAGGACAAAAGGGCTAGCATGGTCAAGCTATATATGCCATAGCTTAACCAAAATAGAAATACTGACCTCAGGTCCATAGGTTAAATGATTATCTGCATCATCTGCCTCATCAATACTCAGCAGAATTCTTTAAACCCCTAAGCTCACTATGCAAAGTTAAAACATCCAGAGAGGTGTTAGAATTATGCCAAATAACTGCAAGTGTCTTTAAACTTCTTCCTAATTCTAATGACTACCACTGTAAATTTTAGAACTAACATTGAAATGAATGGTATTTGGCATGACACTCAAGATGGCTCCTTACACTTAAACATAGAAACTCTTTCCAATGATTTGAATAGTGGCTTGAGTGTCAAC
Source organism: Arvicanthis niloticus (assembly GCF_011762505.2). Classification (NCBI taxonomy): domain Eukaryota; kingdom Metazoa; phylum Chordata; class Mammalia; order Rodentia; family Muridae; genus Arvicanthis; species Arvicanthis niloticus. Next base: position 32,928,038 of record NC_047658.1, on the reverse strand, counting down.
CCACTGTTGCAATTGCCTAACTAAAATCCTCTTGTATATTCAACATATTAGTAACATTTTTTGTTAAATGATTAGCAAAAGTAGCTGTCTTAACTTCTTGTGTCAAAGTAATTGCAGAAGCAGTGGTGCTACCAATTAGTGTAATTAAAGCTTTTATACCAGCAATAATCAAGACCACTACCCTCTGGCTTCTGCTTAAAGGCTGACTCATTTCTTCGAGTACTTCCCAACTTTTGCAGAAGGCCAAGACCACCTTTTTTGAAGATTCAGGGCAATAAAACAAAAGCTGATTGACAGACCTTCATAACTGACATGCCAGAGTTTAATTCACTAACACAATTATAAAGTGTGCAATCAATGCAAGATATCAAATTCTGTAGTAGAAACAAAAGTAATTTTAACAATTAAAAGAGCCTTAACACATGTGCTAATACCTGTTTGAAATCCAAACCTTGCCCTAACTTTTGCTAACATTACATCATAGATAACTACAGCTAAATTCCAAATATGTCTTGGAGAATGTCCAGAACCAGACATTCCAATGAAGACTGTTATTGTCAATATTGGATTGATTTCTACAACAGTACATGATTGATTCCAAATAACTTGTTACATTTAAGAAAAATACGAGTCATTATAACTTCCCATTTTTATTCTCTGTTTCACAAGATCTAAAATTTTGACGAAAGGAAAATTTGTCCCATTAGAGGTACAGGTAAGGAAAGTTGGGTCAGAAACATATGTCCAATACAGCTTTCCAGTCACCATTGTCATGGCACTCAAGAAGCTCCAAGGTCAGCATCATTCTTTTCCAGACAACACCATGTCTAACCCATTGCTCTGGCAGCCACCATTCTCCTTCCACATCCTGCAGGATAAAACTAAGTGTTAACATCAACAGTGGGGCTTTGCTGTCAGTTTGGGGAAAGAACCCTATAGTATTGGCAACAACTTGGGTAGTGTGGAAATTTCTGTTTTATTTATGATGGCCCACTTGGCCTATAACTCAATTAAATGTAGACCAGTTCCAGTATTGGAATCTTGAAAAGCAATGACCAGATAAGATGCATTATTTGATGATTTCATTTAGATCACACACACACACACACACACACACACACACACAATTTATAACATTTAGATTGAAATAGCTTTATACAAGGAAAGCACAAATTCAAAAGTTCTTATGTTGTCTAAGCATGAGTTGCTATACTATTCTTCATGAACATGTGGAACTAGACTACATGAACAACTTGAAACTTGCACCCAATTTCAGTAGAAGCTTAGCACCTCAAGGAGATGGGTGTCTGGATGGATTAATTTGATGTGGTTGGATGAGGCATAAAACAAAAATTGTCAAGGCTTTCTGTACTGATCTTATTTGGCATTTCTTCATCATTCAATTGTGATTACATTAAGCCTAGTAAGGATATATATAACTTTATGAACACACACGCAGATGCACACACACACATATACATATATATATACATATACATTTTACATATATAAATATACATATATACATACATATATTTATAAAGACTATTTTTTAAACAATAAGTTCCTAAATATAATTTGGAAACACCTCACCATGACCTTATCACAACCTGAAATATTATTCAGCCCTCTAAGAAAGGCAAGTACTGAAAGAATTATGAAATCTAAATAAAATCCCAAATCTAAACTATGATATCTATGTAGGTGATGACAGTGTACAGGAAATGATGCATAAAAGGAATAAAATGACTTTAACAGTAGTATCTGAATCGAAAGTATACTATTTATTTCATGTTTTGAAATTTCCATTATTTGTTATGTCTGTTATATGTGGATACTATGTAAGAATGAGTCTTAATTGACTTTTTATTTGGTAGTATATATATATATATATATATATGTATGTGTGTGTGTGTGTGCATGTATACATGTACATATATACATATATACATCATATATACATATATACATATATACATCATATATCCATCATATACACATCATATATACATCATGTATCCATCATATATACATCATCATATATACATCATATATACATCATATACATATCATATACACATCATATACACATCATACATACATACATATATACATACATACATATATACATATATACATATATACATATACACATATACACACATACACATATACACATATACACATATACACATATACTCATATACACATATACACATATACACATATACATATATACATATATACATACATAGACACATGTACACATGTACACATATACACATATACACATATACACAAATACACATATACACATATACACATATACACATATACACATATACACATATACACATATACACATATACATACATACATGTTCGGGGCCGACTTTTAGCAGAAAGCGGCTATCAGCTTTGCAGCCATCTTGAGCCATATACCCTGACATGAGACTTGGATTACAATAGCCTACAACAGCTGAGCACACTCAGATAATCCTGGTTTAGATACCTTGGGTGTGTGAGATTAAAGGTGTGTAACTTAAGAGTGTGATTTAGAAGTGTAGAGATCAGATTTAGAGACAAGACCTAAGGGCATGATTAAAGGTGTGACCAAAAGGCATGGCTTAGGAGTGAGACATATAAAGGCAAGAGGCAGACAGAAGAGAGATGAGAGAATCAGACACTTAGAGGAAATATACTCTTTAGAGAGACTCTTTAGAGAGTACAGCTAGACTTGGGACTTGGACTAGGAAGAGAGATTGAAGAATAAATGGGATTGAATCACACTCTGTCTGGTCTCCATTCTTCGAGTGCGTCCTCACTCTCTCTCTGGGGCTGGGATACAGTGGCTGCCAAGTGTGGAGTGGAGAGGGCCGCAACAATTTTGGCTGCCCAACGTCGGCCAGCGTAGGCTTCAACATTTTTGGCACCTGAACAGGAACAGCTCGGGTCACAACATTTTTTGGCCACCAAACGCGGGGCATCCCAGGCCTCAACATTTGCTCGGGCCGCTACACATACATATACATATATGTATACACACACACACACACACACTCACACACACACACACACACACACACACACACACACACACATATATATATATATATATATATATATATATATATATATCAAACAATAGGGAATTATGAAAAGGCCAATTGAAAAGGCCAATTTAGCATTTTTGGAATTAAATTATTTTATTTATTTATATTCCAAAAGTTGCTACCCTTCCCAGTCTCAGATACTAGAGTCCTTTACCCATCCCTGCTCTCCTTTGGCTCTGAGAAATTGGTCTCCCACCCACCCACTACTTCTACCTCACCCCCTCCCCCAACATCTCTAGTCTCTGGGATATTAAGTATCTCCAGGATTAGGATCTCTCACACTGAGACCAGACAAGAGAGTCCTCTACAACATCATATGTGCTAGGGTCCTGGCTTGAGCCCAAATATGCACTTTGGTTGTTGGCTTAGGTTCTTGGAGCTCTGAAGGGTCTACATTAATTGATATTGTTGTTCTTCTTATGGTGTTGAAATCTCCTTCAGCTCCTAAGATCCTTCCCCTATTTTTTACATAGGGGTCTCTAACCTCAGTCCAATGGTTTGCTCTAAGTTTATGTATCTGTCTTAGTTAGCTGTTGACAGAGTCTCTCATAAATCAGAAGTGCTAGGCTTCTGTCCAAGAGCAAAACATGACACCAATAACAATGTTAGGGATTAAAGGCATGCAACAAACTCTAACTTTTTTTATAGCTTTGTAAATGAATTACATCTTACTTCCATTATGTGATTTTACCAGGAATAAAGACACAGTTTGATCTGTAGCATATTATAGAGACTTATATCTCAAAAAGCTCAAGCAAACAGTTTGTTATTATACCATGCCTCCTTTTTTTTTCTTTTTGTAATTTCTGTATCAGTAGAAAAGTGGATTTCCCCAGAATCAGGGAGCATGCTAGATGTCTATAGAAACAACATATTGTGGCTCCATTAATTTAGTTTATCTATCTATCTATCTATCTATCTATCTATCTATCTTCAATAAATATATTTACCTACAAACCTATTTATCAATCTATCAATCAGCTATTAGTTTCTTTTAAATGAATTAAGTACAACTAGTTCTGATCTTAGGTATATATCATCATTGACTGTTATATTGGCATCCTAAAATAGTGTTGCAGATCCCCCAAAATAACTATATCTTACATGCATCCACTGCAAATATTCTCAAAGAATATAACAGAAACTCGATTTCCCTTCCCTTCTGTGCTCACATTTTTATTTTACTGAGTTTTGTGTAGGTTTTAGGCTTCAGAAAAGCTCCAATAGTGGATAGGGCCTGAGAAGAACAGATATAGGAAGTGGCATGGAGATAAATTCCAGTGGAAAGCAGCTTGAATTTTTTTCTGAGCCACTAAAGATATTTTCTCTGGTTGGTGACACACAGAAGAAAAACATGTTTCCAATAGGCCACAGGGAAAATTTACATTTTCTACAGCAGTGATTACACAGTTTCTTATTTGCATTTTGAAGAATTTCAAAGACACAATTATTCAAGCAGAATGAATCAGTTGACTGTCTGACATTGCAGAGAAAATATACAATGGTTCCCCAAGTTTGATCCCCATAGAAAAACATTTTGGATTTGTTCTGCCTGGTATCTGCTGACTTCGGATTTTTGCCCCCAACAAAATTATGATTACCATGGATGAGCCAGGTGTATAGATTTGGATAGTCAATAAGTCTGTGTCATTCCAAAATATTCATGAGCTACTTTGACTTACAAAACAAAATAAGGTGAGGCTGTACTTGGCAAGCCAATCACAAGGCGTGCCTCTTAAAAATTACACTAAGTAATAGGTATCATATAAAAGGAGCTTTTTATGTGAATGGTTAGGAACATGCAAAATAGATATACAAATGGAGGGAGAGCCATATGGGTTTCAGAGAATGTGAGAAAGGATGTGAGATATAATTCCAGATAGATGTGGGGGAGAAGTTCTTTTATCTGGGATATATACCTGTCCCAACAGACGTGGACAGCAGGTGATGACATAATCAACCAATTTATAGGTCCCTGATGTCAGCCTAATGGAGTCAACTGTAAGTTATCATTCCTCACTTTTTGCTTAATTAAAAATGAGGAACTAGAAATGGGTGATAGTGGAGTGAACTTCAGGACATTGTTGTGTACTTTAGACAGATTTCTGCTGATTGGGGATGGGATAATCTTTGGGGAATTTAAGAAAAGAGTGATGCTTGTCAAGTCCTGAGAGATCAGGTTGTTTAACTGAGTCCAGGATCTGTGGTACCATCTCCAGCTAAGAAAGTGCAGGCCTACATGGTTGTGGGCCATGAGAGGAAGCTTGGTAATTTTGAGTTAAGGCTAGAAGCCCCTGAGATATTAAAGGGAAAGCTGGAGTTGTGGCTGCTCCAGGCACCAGCCTCCTGTCTTGTAGCTGCAGGCCCCAGCATCAGCACATAGAAAGATTTGTGGCCATCAGTCACATAGGATCAACACCTCAAGCACTTCCATATGTAGATGAGGCATCCTTCATCTCTGAGACAAACATGTAACCTTTGAACAAGGCAGTCCTATTTGTGTTTTTAAATAAGAGATTTAAGAGTTGTAACTACCTAATGAATAGATTCATAAACAATCATAGTGGTGTATTCTCTTGGGGTAAGACCTAATTTCAACTCATTCTATAGATGTGAAATTACAGTTATCTTAGTGATCAATGTCATCAGAGATCTGAAAAGGATAAATTATAATCTAAAAGATCTATATAATTACAATGAAAGATACTAATACACTGTTCACATTCTAGGGAGTTTTGCTAGATTCCTGTGGTCTCTGTGATGATATAGGGAAAGGGATTCTGGTCATCAGGCCACATGAGAGGTGGCTTTTATGCTGTTTGTTTGTTGTTTTGCTTGTTTGTCATAGAGAGCAGACATGGGAGGGATTATCTCACTTTTTAAGACAATTGCCCCTCCTATTTGCCCAGTTCTGCCTGGGCCCTAGAAGCAGGATTAATAATGGAACTGGGCAGTGGTTGGCACATCAAAATGCAGGTGTAGATTTTTGCTGTGGTGCCCATATCTTATTGGACACCTGAAGAAGTCTCATTGCTTGGAAATATGAGTCTATGCCATAATAAGCTTAAGCATATTAATGGAATGTTCTGAAGTTATCATATATGCTTGATCCCTAACATAATTGACTTACACAATCTTTGTTTTTAATTATTTAATTATCTAAATTATACCCCACATACATAAAACAGGAGTCCAGTTATACCTTAATCTCATGACTAATTGCATCAATTCTTAGCATGATTTACTATCAACATGGTTTTAAAAAGAAATATGGTAGCTGTTATATTATTAGAACTTTAGGTACCACTCTTTTTATGGGTGAGCTTAAAAAAAACATGGTTCTGAACTGAAAATCTAGTATCACAATAGAAATTTTTAACCAATAGACATAGTGCATAAAGCATCTCAAAAATATTCTGATTCTTATATGATATATTACTATACATTCACATATGATTTAGCTTATAAAAATTTATAGCTAATAAGTATTGTAAACCAGATACTAACTGTAATGTGTTCAGTGTCTCTAAACTAACATATACCAACTTAAAAGTATCTTTAGCAACCTGTGTCTGTGTCCAGCTCATATAATATGTTTTTCATATGTCAGAAGGGAATCATGCCACATAATTTAAGATTAACTAAACACAGACTTATAATGACTAACAACAAGTTCTGAGTTTTAACCATGTCAAACAGGTTATAACTCAGTAATCCTGTTTTGACACAAAACCCCTGACAGAGCCTCTGTACACCCCTTCCTTAATCTCATATACTTGCTTTCTTTCACTTTGAGATGCCACCACTTTTTATCTTCCTGACTTTGAGCAATCATTTACTCTACACACTACTGAAAATTAGGGAGTGGCTCTAGAGTTGTTGGGTCAATTGAGAGGACCTATCCTTGCCCCTGTTAACTACCTTTCTACATTGGTAGTTAAAGACATAGCTTTGCTTGCAAGTACCAGCTGCAGCCTCCCTCACGGAATGAAGAAGCTTCTAAGCTTATGTTTGTTTAATCATTCTCTTTGTTCTCACTATACTGGCTAAAGAATTTACTATCACACAGCAGTTTCTCTATTCCGTTCTCTTTCTAAACTTCATGTTCTTCATATTACTTTCCTATAAAATCTCAGTATCTCAATTTGTTTCTGCCCTCTACTCAACTCCATTACTCCTAAAGGGTACGACTGTTAGAATAAACAGCGCCTTCCTGGACAAATCATGACAAGCCAGCACAGGTCTCCCTTGAGCAGCTTTATTAACAGAGGAGCCTCTGAGAAAGAGTGAGGGACAAAATATTGGAAGGAGAGAAAAAACTATGGGTCTATGGATCAGGGTTTGCATCTTTTATCTGGGCTGTGATTGTGGTGACACATGCCCAGAGGGATGTGTGGAGGGTAGCTATGGCAACAGACACAGGAGCAGAGCTATTGCCTAGAGATGAAATCTTTGCTGGTTCTGGTAGCAGGCTGTACACAGCTTCTGGATGCCCACAGATGCACCTGATGCTAACAATTATACTCACCATTTCTGCCTAGCAGCACTTCCAAATCTCATCAACTGAAATTAATAATTTCCTCTTACACTGACATCTTGATTATACTTGGCTTATAGATAGAAGTTCTATACACCACATCTATTGTCAATGATCCTGTAATTCTAAAGTTTCTCAAGCCTTGTGTTTTTCTAAGTAGGTGGCAGTAAGTGACTACCAGCATGTCCAGACCCCTACTAATGATATAAATTTGGGGAATGTTTTTTGATGAGACAGCTACTAAAGAGGCAAGTCAATATTTCTATATTCATAACCTACAGCATTTTGTTTTCATTTGTCAGGAGATTAGTTATCACATCCCACAGGCACATCTGTAAACAATGGCCCTAAACACCTAAAGATTCTTGACAGTTCTTACCTTCCCAAGCAAGTGACATTTAAGCCTCTAGTTAACCTTGCTACTCTCCTTCCCAAGACTACTACCATAACCACTCCTGCCTAGAAGCTCATAAAACTCTTATCTACAGATATCCAAAAATTTCTCTTTCCCCTCTGTAATATCTTAACTATTATAGATTTATAGTTAAACTGATAAGAACAGATACTACACTTGATCTTAGCCAAAAGGCTGAGAAGCTCGCTGTCTCCTACCAATATTTCAATACCCCCTTTACACTGTTCTACTTCTGGGCACTTTAAGGATAATTTTTAAATGCGTTCAGTCCCCAAAACTGCCCCTCTAAGCTCTGAGAGCTGTCCTGAGACCTCAGGGCTAGTTTCTTGTACAGGACAGGTAATATCTCCCTAACTGTCATGCAAGTCCTTCTTGGGAACTAGTCACATATGTTTTTATATTGAGGCACAATTTATCCTGTTTTTTCAACCTATCTTCCTCCACCCAGCTTTTTTTGTCCTCCTAAGGGTATCACCCAATAGTTATCCACCTGCACTCCAACCTTAACACACAGGGCTTATGACCCCTAATACATTTCAGTCACACCATTTCTAGGTTAGTTTTCCTGGGTAGCACCAAGAGATGTCTCTCCTAACCAAAAGCACTAGTATAGTGATAGGTTTCTTTTATGGTATATACTTTCTTAGGATTGGTAATGAAATATTGTCAATTACAACTTAGACTACATAAGTTGTTTGATCCCACCTCATGAATGTATTGCACAGATTTAGACATCCTAGGTACATAGAATCAGATAACCACCCTGCATCCATTTTTAAAATCACGGTATCTTCTAAGTTCTATGGTGTCCATGTTACATATGTAACAAATTATTCAGGAAATGTGAAAAGATCTAATGAATGGAATTACTAACACTCATTTATCAAGACAGTCATTTAGTTTTACATGAATCAGCTATTGCCTTATGCCACACTGAGAAGAGGAATTTCTTGGGACAAGTCATTCTATACCTTTTTAATAAATAATAATGGATAACTACTCAGATGGGCTCCTGATCCTTTATCTGATAAGCACAGCTCCTTGTCTATGGAACCTCTTATAGCTAACCTCTTTTCCCTATACCTCATTTCTAAGATTGGCTTCCTTTCTCACCCTACAGGTGGGACTACCTTTGTTCACCTCACCTTCTATACAACAGGACTATAAAATGACTAGAAATAACAGATGTATGCTACCAAAATAGTAGACTCCTTGGATATCCTTTCTTTCTACCCTCTGTAGTACTCTCTGACTTGTCTCTAAATCTGACCTCCAATCAAAATGCTTTCTGCAACTGTAGAAACAAAAAGCTCAGCTTCAATATTAGGGCAACCCCAAGTATTTTGACTTTTCCAAGACAAAACAAACCCAGACTGTACTGAAAATCCCTCCTGGGCCAGGTGCCCACATTGTAGTAATAAGTACAATTATTCTTATCTAGGGAATGGCATACAACCTCAAGAATTCTTCCATGAGCTTTTTCCAGATTCAACATTTATGATGCCTGGAGTAAACGATGGAACCAAGGGACTGTGGGACAGATCTTTGCTCATATTTTGAGGGCAGTCTTGGAGGGTGAGGGTTAGTAATATTGTTTAGATGTTTAAAGTAGCATGTCATACTTTTCTAGATAATATAGTAGAGACTACTCAACAATCTGAAAGCATTATACAGTCCAGCCTGTGAAAGCCCCTTCCTTTTTTTGCTTTTCAAAAGAGTGTGTCTCTGTAGACCCCTGACTGTCCTATTCTTAATACACCCCTTGAAAAGGCTACTTTATATGAATCTCTGAGTCTTTGCCACTCCACTCCTTTGGTAGTAACATTGAGCCAGTTGATGGAAATTTATGCTTAACATACCTTTGAAGAGTTGCTAGTGGTGGCTATTCCCCTCACACATGTAACCCTAAACTGTAAATTTCATAACCACAAACAATTTTCTCTTTTTTATTATGGTTAATCCTATAATTTGGGGGGAAATGCCTGATTCTATGATTGTCCAAATTAAAGTAAGCTGTATTTCAGTGAGTTTCGGGATGGCCAGCTGGTTGTTTCCTCTAATTCAGGGTGTGGAGAAGTCTCCACTGGCTTTTTAAAGTTTGTTTTTATAGTGGAGATAAATAAGAGAATAGAGATAAGTTGAGAATATTGATAATTCTTTGTTAAAATGATACAAAGATAAGGGGAAAGATAAAGGCAAGGATTTGCATCTAGATAATGGGGGTTTCAAGGAAAATTTTAGGCTTAGCCCCCTAAAAAGAGCATATGAGATGCAATTTCTGAAAGTGTAGTTCAGTTGTAGCAAAAGACAGCAGAGTTTTGGAGATGCTAGTACCATGAGATGACAAGCGAGGGCAATAGCAGCAGTTGAGTATAAGTGGATGGACTTAGAAGATCAAGGTGTATGCTACAAAGGGCAGAACTGAAGAAGTGACCCAAGGCCATGGAAGAGATCAGAATATCCTGAGTGGATTTACAACATTGGACAGTTAGAGTTTGATTTTGCTTTTGATTGTGACTATGCCCTAATATTTTTCACTTTTGAAGTTAAAAAGTATTTTATAGGAATACACAGTTAAAAGACTGAATTAGAAAAAAAGTTTGAATTTCAAAAGAATTTTGACATTTTAAAGTGACTGAAATTTTAATATGTAAGAATTCATAAAACTTTGAGAATTTTAAAGTTATTTAGATCTAGGCGGTAAATAAAAAATTAGGATTGATGCTTAATAGTCATGTGTCTGTGTGTCAAATTGACAAGGACCGAATTGTACTGTCTTGTTTTATATGCCAATTTGACACAAGCTGGAGTTTTCACAGAGAAAAAAACATCCATTGAAGAAATGCCTCCATGAGAAAAAATTAAGACATGGCACATTTTGGGTGGCACCATGCTTGGGCTATTAGTCCTGGATTCTTTAAGAATGCAAGCCAGAAGAAGCAAGCAAGTAGACACATTCATCCATGGCTTCTGATTCATTTGCTACCTCAGTGTTCCTTCCCTGTGTGAGTTCCCTTGAATGAAAATCATAGTATATGTGATGACACAGTACATTATCAAATACCCTGGAATGAAGTAGTGTAAGTTTAATGCAGTCACTGAGTTGATATCTCCATTTTCATGAAATTTTTTTTCTTCTTTTTAATTGGATATGTTATTCATTTACATTTCACATGTCTAGCAGCCCATTTACTTCTCCTTGGCTCATGTCAGATTCTTACCAACCAGCCACAAAAGCTCTCTGCTTCTCTCCCCCTTTTTTCTTTAACAAGACTGAGACTGTCTTAAGTCATTCTGTAAAGACTGCATTATTTACCCATCATGGAATATGCTTTACAAACCAATGAACTTATGTCTTAGGTTGGTAATGCTCTTTGCAGAATCTTGCCTATCCTTTGCAGGACTTGCCATCCTGTAAAGTTAATAACTATTTCTGGAGGATTGTTGTCAGTTTCAAACATGTATTGCAGACATGTTATATTGCAAAAGACAAGCTTTACCATGATGGGCAGGAATACAAGTATTCTCAGGACAAAATATTTGACACTCTTGAAGCTTGACCAAAATAAAAATACTGACCTCAGGCCAAGGGGAATTTATCACCAGTATCTGCTTCATCTACACCCATCAAAGCACCGTCCTTTTAATTCATAAGCTGACTATGAAAACTTAAAACATCCAGAGTGTTGTTAAATTATGCCAAATACACTGCAAATATCTTTAAACATTTTTCTAATTATAATGACTGACACTGTAAATTTTAAAACTAACATGAATCCAATGGTATTTAGCATGACACTCATGAAGGCTCCTTACTCTTAAACTCTAAAACTCCTTCCAATAATGTGAATAAGATAAAGAGCATCAATCCATTGTTCCAAATATCTATCTAAATATTCTTATATACTCAACACATTAATAAAATTTTTGTTAAGTGGTTAATAATGTAGCTGTTTTAACTTCTTCTGTCAAAACAATTGTAGAACCAATATTGCTGGCAACTAATGTGTTTAAAGCTGTTATTCCAGCAATGATCATGATCACTAACCTCTTGCTACTGCTTAAAGCCTGACTCACTTATTCCAGTACTTGGAAGCTTTTTTCAGAAGACCAAGGTTCTGTAATACTCAGGGCAATATAACATAACCTGATTGATAGACCTCTATAACTAACATGCCAAATTTCAACAAAATTAGAAAGTTTAAAATCAGTTAATCTTACATTAAATAATGTTGAAGAAACAAAAGTAATTTTAACTTGACACTTAGAGCCTTAACAAGTGTACTAACACTTGTTTGAAATCCAGATCCTGTCCCAACATAATCTCTTGCTAACATAGCATCATAGAGAACTGTAGCTAACTTCCAAATATGTCTCTGAAAATGTCCAGAGCCAAACATCCACATGAAGATTGTTATTACCCATATTGGATTGATTTCAATACCGGTACACGGTTGAGTCCAAATAACTTGTCACATTTAAGAAAATTATAAGGGTCATTATAACTTCTCTTTTTGGTTCATTGTTCAACATATCTTAAAACTTGATGGAAGGCAGTTTGTCCCATCAGGGGTAGAGATAAAGAAAGGTGGGTCAGAAATATTTGTCTGCTACAGTTTCATAGTCACCACTCTCAGGCCACTCAGCAAGATCCCAGGTCAGCATCATTCTTTTTATAGGCATCAGCATGTCTCACTCATTGCTCTGGCAGCCACAATGCTCCCTCAGCATCCTGCAGAAAAAATTAAGTATGTCATCAGCTGTCAGTTTGGGGAGAGAACTCTATAATCTTGGCAACAGCTTAGGTAGTTTGGAAATCATAAATAAAATTCATTTATGATAAAAAATGTATAAATGCAAAAAGGAAAAGGGGGCATGGGATAGGGGTTTTCTAAGGGGGGGAATGGGGAAACGGGATGGTATCTGAAGTGTAAATGAAAGATCTAATAAAAAAAAAAGAAAAAAAAATTCATTTATGATGATCTTCTTGGCCCATAACTCAATTAAATGATTAAATGTAAAGTAATTCCAATATTAGAAGCTTTGTTTGTTGAAAAGTAATGTTCTTTTAAGATGAATTATTTAGTGGTTTCATTTGGATCACACAAACACACACACACACACACACACACACACACACACACACAAACACCCAATTTATAACTTCTTAATTGAAGTAGCTTTATACAAGAAAACCAGAAATTCAAACCTTCTCATGTTGAGGTTGTCTATGCAGGAGTTGCTATACTGTTCTTCATGAACAGGTGGAACTCCACTGCATGGAAAACTTGAAACAAGGACCTAATTTCAGTAGAAGCTTAGACATTTGGATCAGCTCAAAGAGATGGGTGCTTGGATGGACCAATTTGATGTAGTTTAAAAAGGCAGAAAATAAGAAACTCTCAAGGTTTTTGTACTGATCTTATTTGGAATTTCCTCATCATTAAATTGTGATTACATTGAGCCTAAATATATATTTACAAACACACATGCACACATACACACGTGTGCATGCGCACACACACGCAAACTCATATATATATATATATATATATATATATATATATATATATATATATATATATATATGACTATATTTTTGACACCAAGTGACTAAATATAATATGCTGAGAGAAAGTTTTCCTTTTTTTAAATTTTTTATTAGATATATTTTACACTTTATATGCCATCCCCTTTCCCCATTTCCCCCCTTAGAAAACCCCTATTCCATGCCCCCTTTTCCTTTTTGCATTTATACATTTTTTTAAAAAATGTTAATCATAGGCTTTATAAGTTTGGTATTTCTCAATCAGAGGTGTAACCCACTACCCAACCTAGATATATCAACTATCTTTGACTGGGGAAATACATGAATGAATGAGAGTCTGTTTTAGCAAACAACACTTGAATCTGCATGACAGGACACAACAAGAATCCCGCAGTTCAATATTTCCTACCTCTTATTATTTTTCTATGCTTACATACCTTTGTTACTATTTCTACTTTATTTATTCCTCTCTATTATATTCCACATTCTCATAAATATTTCACCAATGGCAGAGTGAAAGAGAATTGCAGAAATATGGGTATACAAAAAAGAGACAAAAACTCACTTAAATGCTTACTTAAATGTGCTGAGAAACTTCTTCCTGAATGACATTTCTAGGAGAAGTAAAGGGAAGTCCCAGAAATAGATGTAAAGACATGAACATTAGTGGAAATGAAGGACATAGTTTTCTTTTGAAACATCTAATCCAAAGGTTATTTAGCAAAAATTCTAGACTTGGACTGGTGCCACCTCCAATTAATACTGGGAAACCATGTTTATTTTACTTTCTCTAAATGTCTGATTAACAAGTAATAAACCACGTATTTTTCCATATCACCAATATAATGTTCCCTAGACTGTGTTATCACTACACAGCTTAAAAATTATAGACAAGCCTTAAGAAATTCTTAGCTGTAGCCATGATTAAATCAAATTTTCCTTTTGAGTGAAGAATCTAACACCACCATGACTCTTAAAGTTGGATACCCTTGTTAGTTTCAACATCCCAGCAGGAATAAAGAGACTATTAGTATTCTCCTGCTGTGTATCTCTGAGGTATAATTTTGTCTCCCTGTGTAAAGAATTTTCCTTAACAATTCTGGGAAGAAGAATGTGCCTGGGAATAGAGTCCAACCTTTAAATACTTTCTGTGGGTTGGATAACAGTGTGCATGTGCCTGTTACATACATCTGGACATTCTCACGATGTAAGTAAACTCCACATCTTAATCTCTGTGTATTTTACTCTCAGATCCAGAAGATATTACCTAGGAGTACCTAGGTGTAGCCACCAAAGTCTCGGTCTGTACAAATGAAGACACTTTTCTGTTTCTTCAACCTGAAGTAGTCTTGTTATTTTCTGATTACTAAAAATAGAGATTACCAATTTTTCTTTAAGTTCAAGGTAGATTCGATGTAGAATCAACAGGGAAAGACTTGAATATGTTTGGATGAAAAGCTCTGTCACTTTACTATTAAATGTGTTTGGAGGATGGGAGACCTGAGGAGATATAATATTTTTCTCAGAACTCACAGTCCTACTTCAAGTTTGTAACTACAAGTCTTTGAGATCTCAGTATGAGAGGCATGAACAGGCTTACACAATGGGTTATCTCCACAGTGTTGATGCATAGTTTGGGATCTGTGTTTTTACTTTACTGTGATCTTCATATGGAATGTGATGTGATATTTCTAAGAGGTATATAGTACAGCAGATGCAGGATATGTTTGGCTAGTCTGTATGGGAAATAACTGGTATGCCCTTAGAAATGCTACCTCTATACATGAGCCCTGTCTCTGTTGTGATCTCTTTTCTTCCATACTGTGTGTGTAAAGAATTTTGCTTCCATTGATAAAGACAATAGGTTTTAGAGTTTCCCAATTATGTGGGAGAAGAGAAAAGAATGGTAAGAAAACTAACTTCATGGTCACACGACGTGGTTCATTGATAGGAAAGCTGTCCTAATATGTTAAATACTAGATTTCTGCAGGACTAGAATTGAAAATTGAAGGGGAAAATAAATTCAGTTTGTTTGAGGGAGAATTACCTCTTTTCCCAACCTTTTGACTCTAATACTAAAATAGGTAAAACTTGGATGCTCCTATTCATTTGCCAGAAATTAGAGCTTGGTGATAGATAACTCATTTTCAGTAACAACCAGAAACAAATTGGATTTATTGCTTTGGTTGGATATTAGAAAAATTAGGGTATCATTGGAGTTTAATGCTCTTTCTGTTTATCAAACAAAACCAACCACTCCTCTGTTTTAAATATATATTTTAAATTAAATATTTTTCTTTCTGCTTCTTGCTTTGATTGCTCCCATACCATGTAATAGGAATTTCTAGTTTTGTTTTTATTTTTCAGTTGCTATCATATAGACAAAATAAGCTTCCACTATCAAACAAATATTGGTGTCGGTAAAATTGTTAACATACTTTTCATTAGCTTGCTTACAGATTATAGATTTGACAAAAAAAATTCATTGGATTAAATGGAACACTTACTCCTATTGCTTTTCTGTTTGTTGGATTCTAGAAGGCCAGAAATTAGAAGTAATTATTTAAGGTTATTAAATTTAGATAAAGGAATTATTTTCTGAGCATCAAGTGCAAGCATCTGAAACATGCATTAGATATAATCATGATCACTTATTCCAACAGGGTCAGAAACAAAAAAAGGTCAAACAATGTGACTCTAGTGTTGGGCTGTACTGCTCAGAACACCTAGAATGATTATCATCAATCCTTATTTCTCATTGGTAAGAGTGTTATATGTTATCTTTTCATACATTTTTCTTGGTCTTCACTCTGTTTTCTCATTTTATATAGCAGTTCTTACATTCCATATAGTCCTGTCTGTTTAGGTAGATTTTCTCTACCTATGGCAAATCACTCTTATCCTAATGGTAAATAGTTTTATTACAAATATCTACTTGTTAAGACATAAATCCCTCTGTCTTGATGATCCTTGAGGCTATTACAACTCCCCCCCCCCCCCCCCCGTACAGTTAGGTACCCTCAGCTAGGATTTCTTTAGACCTCTGCTTTTGGAATTTTCACCCTCTCTTTGACTGGTTTCTGTTTATATTCTACTTGATCAAACTAAAAAAATTAATACATGTATTATAAAAGATAATGGGGAAGATGGATATTAATTGGCAGCTTATTTTGCAAACTGGGCAGTAATTATTAGCAAATAACACTGTCTGAAAACTTGGTGACAGATATTTAAATGAAGAGTGGGCTTCATGTAACTAACATCTGCTGGGCAATCCTACACTCAGGGCAAAGATATTGTTGTGAATCTTAAGGTTGAGCAGATGTCTCCCAGAAAGACTTACACCTTGATGATTTTGAGACAAGGCAGGAATGTGATAAACACCTAGTGTTTCAGGAAGGGTAATAACTCTTCCTGAAACCTTTGACAGTTAATTCTAATTGTTTATCTGACATTTATGAATAAATTGTTATACACATGAGTGTTTTTAAAAACAATACAATTGAAATCTTACGGAGAGTATTTGTTCCACCTTGGGAGAGATCAACATAGCTTGTTTTAATGACTGTGTCCATACCCACATAGAATAACAAGGATTTTCAAAAGACCTTTACATGATTATATGTGTCCAGCCTGTCCCTTCGAGATGTTATATAAAATTCTGGCCTAAATTAATATAGCCTCAGAGAGTTGTAACACATGTGTGTCAGAAAAGATGAGAAGATGATTATTCCCAAAACATAACTGTTGAAATGATATTATCAGACTTGGGATAGTATTTTTTGATACAGTTTTGAGTTGGAATTTCCACACTCTAATAAGTTGCATGTTTTCTTGGGTTCCTATTATGGAAAGAGACCTGTCCTTAGTTAAAATTAGGGAAGGTAAGGTTTTAAAACATGCTGATATAACTAGAAAATAGTGGAATAAGGCTATCCTAGGAAGACATCTTGGGAATTTTTCTCTGACAAGAATGACACAAAATTCATAAATGCCATCTTTTATAAAGCAATATACTTGAAGAAAAATCTATCCCAAGTTTGGAATTTATCCAATGTTAATTGCTCACTATCCTTCCCATTTTTAAACATGATCTGACTGCTGATATCTTGTAGAATTTGGGTCTGGTTCTGCCTCTCCAGCCCATGGTCCCAGAAATAAGACTCAGATTCAATATATATATATATATATATATATATATATATATATATATATATATATATATACATATATATATATTGGCCATATAAGTAGGCTCTTCTCTGACTATTACTAAAATAAATTTTCTTATTTATTTTAAACTACAACCTAAAACGTTACTGGTTACCAGCGCTAAGGTATTTATGAGTCTGTGTCTTCACACCTTTCTTGGTGAATCTTCCAGTTCCTGACTCTCTGTAGCATCCTTTCTGCTTGCCAGATGTTCTACCTCCTATTTTCTGCCTAAGCTGTAGGCAATAGCCTTTTAACTGATAGGCAATTTATCTATAGAGTATTCAGATATTCTTTCTAAAATTTCCTTTTTTTAATCCAATAAAAGGTTCGTTTTTGTAAGTGAAATTTGAATAATATTGTAAGAATTATGTTACAATAAAGAAAATGATAATGCATGTTATACATTTATAATTTCCATCCACATAGGACATGGCAACTCAGGAAAAAGTATTTTATCACATATTTTAACTTGGTGATCTCAGAGTTCTATATATAAACAAATTTTTATCCTTATATGTATTGTCATTTTAAAAATGTTTTGATATAGAAAGTCTTACTAAATCTTAAATAACTCAAGCTTAGTTGTGGGACTATATCTATTTAATCTCCCATCTTTTTCAAAGGCCTGAGGAGTATACATGAAGCACAGGGATTCAGATTCCAGCAATGATACAAATGAGAGAGGTGGCTGACTGCCTAGTTCCCAATATTATCTCTATAATTTTAGAGCATCTATATTCAGCCTTCTGTCCCAGTATATCTGCAAGATATTTTGTGCAGTAGGAATTAGGAAGGACTTCCTTAGCCTGTGTTGGCAGAGCTTAGCAGTTTGGTTTCCTGTATCCATTTTCCCCTTTTGAACAGAATTTAGTCTGTAGATTAATTCAGGGCATTGCCTTTGCCCAGTAGGTAGCTTTCCACTACTAAAGAAATTCCATATTGAGCTTTGTGATACTCATCATCTTCTTTGAAGCAGAATGGAAGTACTGTCAATAGCAGACTTGCCTTATATACAAAAGATTGTATAATAATGAGTAATTTGAAGTGACATATTCTGTGAGTTTCTGAGATTTTTGAAGACCATTCATTTATTTATAGCATATTTGAACAAGCAAACATTGTCTGTATCCAGCAACCTATTACTTGTTCAACCAATTGAGATTATATATATATATATATATATATATATATATATATATATATATATATTTCTGTGTTAATCCAGACTAGTATTTAACAAGACTATGAGTTTGATTGACTGACTGTTAACTTGAATTCTTTAATTATTTTTTAAAAAAATTGTAATAGCAGTTACTAAAAGAAACAGGACAAAACTTTGCATTTTCAAATAAGTTGCATAGGTACAATACACATAAAAGAGTTGAAACATAATGTAGAGTCTGTAGTAACAAAATTAACCTTAAATATTGTATCAACCTATATCAATATACAATAATCCTTGAGTATAAACACAAATAACCTTGTTTGAGAATAGTAATAGACCTATGTGAAAGACAAAAATAAATAAACTAGCCTTTATGTCATTATTTTAATACAATAATACTATATTTCTCCCTTTTGTTCTCAACCACTTGTCCTTTGTCCAAGAAATAAAGAATAAAGAAAAGTAGAAATTCCTAAGTCTGAGCTTCTTGTCCAGGACCATAATTGCCTGTAATCATCCACTAAAATGACAACATATGTTGTTGTCATAACTCATAAAATGACAAAAATCATCTTATCCAATACTAAGAACTGGGACCAGAGTCTTCTGATAATTGATTTCGGTTGTACTGTGGTGAAGAATACCATTGGTGGGGTGGGGGGAAGAAATTTAGAAAATAATAGTTAGTCTTAAGAAATCCAGGTATAATCATGTGTTTTCCAGTCCTTATATGCTGAGAAACCCAGCCCCTAGCTGAAGTCATGACCGGTAAAGTGTAAAAGGCTAGACAATCCAAGGTCATCTGGGATCAGCAGCCATTCCTGGAACTATTCTGGAAATAACTTCATAATTGTTGTGTAAATGGAGAGATCTACTGCACTGTTCCAGGTGATGGAAGTAAATGGATCAGGAAAAAGCACTGAGTATTTTTTTAATTAACCAAGTTAGTGCTTCATATGCTTTCCACCCTATTGTACTCCAAATTGATGTATAGAAGAAATAATTGATGCTTATAGAACAAATTAACCCATGCTCTAATATACCTTATAGTTAACTGTAGGCTTATAGTTAATGTTAGTATCTCATTAATTGTGAACATTATGACATTGGCTCATGACACATTACAATGAGTTCTAATAATATTTCACTACATTTATCATCAGTGTCATTCTACTCTTAATTATAAAAAGGTAGTTTCAGAAATTTTCCTCATGTTTTTCTCATCATTTGTTTAAGGTATTCATTTTCTTATGTAGATACAATAATTCTAGTCATTTTTATTAATCATTTTATTCATTTACATTTCAAATCATATCCCCTTTCCTGGTTACCCCTCCAAAATACCCCCCATTCAATCCTTCTCCTCTCCCCCCTCCTGTTTGCCACTATCTAGGTGCTCCTCCACATACTCACTCACTTCTGTCTCACCTCTCTAGCTTCCCTCTATGCAGAGGCATCAAGACTCCCTCTCCTCTTATTAATGTCAGATAAAACCATCCTCTGCTACATATGTATCTGATCTTCTGGAAGACATATGCATCTTGCATTCAACTCTTTGGTTGGTTGTTTAGTTTCTGAGGGCTCTGGGTAGTCCAGTTAGTTGATATTGTTCTGCTTATGGAGCTTCAATCCCCTTCAGCTCCCTCAGTCCTTACCCCAGCTCTTCCATTGGGGTCCCTGGGCTCAGTAAATTGATTGGCTGTATATTCATTGGTATTGGTCAAATGCTGGTAGAACTTCTCAGAAACTGCCGTATCAGACTCCTTTTAGCAAATACTTCTTGCCATCAAGCAATAGTATGAGGCTTTGATGTCTGCACATGAGATAGATCTCTAAGTAGGGCATTCTTTGGATGGTCTTTCCTTCAGTCTTTGTTCCATTTTTTCTCCCTGTTTTTCCTTTGGACAGAAACATTTCTAGGTTAAAAATCTTGAGATGCCACTGGAGGTCAGGCCTCTATCCCCGCCTTGGCAAGATTAAAATCGCCACAGCCATTCTATACTTGGAGAAGAAACGAGATATCAGGGCCAGTCCTGCTTATACATTGAAGGCCTAAAATCAGCCATATGCCTAAAATCAGCAATAGGCCTGACATTCATGCCTGCTAATACAGTCTTGGGTCTCTATGGAAAAACACTGAAACAGGTGGCTATAAACTATTGTAAACATGTAGCTTTTGTGGAAATCTACCAGCCTGAGTAGTCATAGACCTTCTAAATAGGCAGCCTTAGCAGATAGTACCAAATTAGATTAGGACAAGTGAATCATATCAGAGTCAGAGTGACTTGACACCAGAACCTTCATCCAGCTTATACCCTGTTCTGAAAGATATCTGTACTCCCCCTGAATACCTATGCTCCTGTGTCATCCCCTTTCCCACATCCTGCATTTTTGTGTTTATAACCCCTGTGTTAAAAAGTAAAAATTATGATTTGATAATTTAAAAAAAGAAAAAGAAAAAAGAAATAAGACACAGTGTCCCCCTGGCTCTGCCGACGTAGCTCCTGACAATCCATTTTCTTGTTCTCAGAAATACATTGAATTATAAAACATTATTGTGGTTTTTTATTACTATGTTTGGTCAAATAATTTTTATTGATTTCATTTTAAACTTCAAAGTTTGTAATGAGTTAAAATGTCCATCAGCATAATTATAGGTCGTATTTATTTTCATATTGTAAAATGCTAGTTAATCTGTTGAACATTTTAAAAAACTGGATTCCTTTTTGAGAATTTTATATATGGGCACTGTATTTACAGTTTTCCCCTTTCTCTCCTTCCTCCCACTCTCCATAACCCTCCATACTTTTAAAATACATCTTATTATTTAATTATTGTTTATAGATGTATACACGTATAAGTATATATGTATATTCAAATACTGATAAATAAAGTGTTTTTTAAAAAATTGAGATGCATGGATGGCCCTATCCCTAAACTGGGGGCCATACCTATCTATATGAGGTGATTTCTACAGTTTGTATTTCCCTTTTGTTGGGTATTTCCACTAAAGTCATTGCCATTGTTTCCTAGGGTCTCTCTCTTCTCTGGAGTGTGGAATTTCTAGTGATTACCCTCAGTTCTCCATCTTCCACTGCTAAATGTTTTTATTCAATTTTCTGGCCCTCTGTATTTGTTTTTGTCACTTCCAAATCCTGGTTTTGTCTACTTTTTCCCTCACCTTCCTCTCTCACTCCCATATCTCTACCTTCTGTGATAATTTTGTATCCACTTCTCTGTAGGACTGAAGTAGCTACACTTTTGTCTTCCTACTTCTTGACCTGTATATGGTTTGTGGGTTGTATTCTGAACATTTGGGCTAAAATACACTTACCAGTGAGTACATACCATGTGTGTTATTTCAGTCTGGATTAAGTCACTGAAAATGATATTTTCTATCCATTAATCTACCTGTCTGTCAGTGTACAAAAACTGTGAGAGGTTTTATCACTATTGCTCTGTAGTAAAGCTTGAGGTCAGGGATGGTAATTCCCCAAGAAGATCTTTTGTTGTTGAGAATGTTTTTTTTTTTATCCTGTATTTTTTGTCATTACAAATAAATTTGAAAATTGTTCTTTCTATCTCTGTGAAGAATTGAGTTGGAATTTAGATGGTATTTGCATTGAATCTGTACTTTGCAAAAGCAACAAAAAAAGTAAGATGGCCATTTTTATTATGTTAAACCACTGATCTATGAGCATGGGCAATCTTTCCATCTTCTGACATCTTCTATATTGCTTCAGAGTCTTGAAGTTCTTGTCATACAGGTCTTTCATTTTCCTGGTTAGATATTTTCTATTATTTGTGACTATTGTGAGGGGAGTCATTTTCCTAATTTCTAACTCCAGAGCAAAAGGGGATTACAACCCCATGGGAAGAACAATATTAACTAACCAGACAACCAAGAGCTCCCAGAGAAGAAACCACTTTTTCTTCTTAATACTGGCATTTTTGTTTGGTTTGAACCTATGCAGGGTGGTTTGTATTATACAATCTTCGTGAGTTCCAATATGTTTCAATAATGTTGTGTTTCCCTTAGAGTTATCTAACACCTCTGCCCCTTACAAATTTTTGATTCCTTCACATATGTCTATTAAGTATGAGAAGAGTGTTGTGAAAAAAAATCCTATTAGGAACCAGTGTTACAAAGTGTCTCATTTTCTGCATCCAGCCATTTTCTGTGTATACCAAGACCTTCTTAGGTCACTATAAATTGGATGAACAAGGACCTCTAATGAGGGTTGAGTTGTGCACTTATCTATAAGTATCACATTATGTCTTCAGGACTCATTTTATTTTTATATACCTTTTGCTGAATAAAAGAGGTAAGATTCATATGCAAGTAATATATCAAATATAGCCAATCACGTGTGTAATATATTGCTGAAGAATTGTAAAGAAACAGTAAGCTTCATGCAAGTAGTTTCTTTTGGCTGGTCCTACACTTAATGGAAAAATACATGTTGTATTGTCAAAGAGATAACATTTGTTTCCTAGAAAAACCTCTAAGCTTCTCATCTTAGGAAACTATAATTGCAATGGTCACCAAATATGATCTTTTAAAGGAGAACTAAACATAGCACTTATTTATGTCTCATAATTCTAATTGTTTCACTTGAAATTATGCAAATAATTCAACAAGGAATTATACTATATGTCAGATATATGGTAGATGGTATATGATATGTGATATATGATATATGATACATGATGAATGATATGATTACATGACATATGGTGTATGATTAATATATGATATGCGACTGGTGATATGTGATAATGTATAATATAATATTCAATAGTGTAAAGTATACATTGCATGATATATAATTAATATATAATATATATTATGTATGTATGTACACACAATGTATTCATGTATGCATGTATGCATGCTTGTACACATACTATTAAGGAGTCTAGTGGAGTTAGAATCCATATATGCAACTGTGGAAAAGCCTTCATTCCTGAATGAAAAGACATTGTGGTTCATTTTTTTTAAAGCTTAGAAGTTTAGTTCATTATCATTGTGTTTGGTAGCAGGACAGCATGCAGACAGTCATGATTATGGAGAGATACATGACATTTTTATATCTGGATTTTTTTTGCAGCAGGAATAGACATTGAGCCCATAGGCATAGCTTTAGGTTATGAAGTCTCAGAGCCAACCAACAGTGATATACTTCATCCCAACAAGGTCACACTTCCTAATAGTGCCATTACATAGAACTATAGAAGGCCCGTTTTATGCAAACCATCTTATCCTTTGTATTGGAGTTCCCAAGCTTTAGTAAGTAGTCTACTACCTATTTACAAATAAGCCCAGGAATCTCATTTGTTGACCAGAATTTGGTTGGAACTACAAAATGATTTGCCAATGTTACAGGAATTGCAAAAGATAAAAATTAGGGGAAGATTCATACATTATTTATGACTTTCACTAAGGGAAGGAATCTTAGCAGCCCTAAGGTGATTGGGTGTCAATGACAAAACTGAGAAGTGGGTATTTGCAAATCAGATTATATATTTCTTCAGGTGAAAAATGAAGCAGGGAACTTAAACATCATTGATTGAAGCTTTAGACATTTTAAGAAAACTTTGTATTGTTGTATTTTTCCACTCTGTTGAGAAAGTGACAGTGGCATGGCAAACGTTAGGCTACTAAGAGATGACAGTAATGTGAGCCCATGATGCAGGAATGTCTCTAGGTTAAGTCAAATGCCTGTAGTATTTTTTCTATTTGGCATGCAGTAGAAGTACTAATTGATAGACTGGGAGTCATCTCATCAGGCAAGTAGTATTACTGAGTTGCTATGCAGGCACCAGAATAAATGATGTGCATCTGTCCTCTTGTGAACTGACACCATTGCGGGATACTGATTATGTAAATTGTGATATGTATGAGAATGTAATTCTAGACTTATGCTTCTACTAATGGTATTGTCATGGACATACAAAGTGAATTAGATAAAGAAGAACAATAGAAATGTCAGCTACTTTGCTTTTAATTTTCTGATTGAAGAAAAATAAGAAAGGCCCATATTACAACAATAAAAAGAGCATAGCTTGATACTCCCAAGTGGATCCAATAAGAAAGGGAGGTTCTTAGGAAAAATAAATATAACTCAAGTCCCAAAATGTTATAGAGAAAAGAGAAATAACTGAACCACAACGTATTTATTAGTCTCAAACAAGCAGAGAGAAAAGAAACCCCAAGAGAAGGGACACTAATCATAGAATTACTTGTTTATATACTCAAGTAAATATGCTAAACTGACATAAATAGTGATCAAGGGAGAGGGGAGAAAGGAATAGTTGTGGGGGTAAGGGACAACAAAAGACTGCCTCTAGATAGAGAGGAGATAGGTATGGCCAGTAGGAAAATGGCAGCTTATAAATATAAATTGGGAATCCCTGAACTAGAATAAAATGTTTAATTTTGATTGGGTTTATTAACTGGGTGAGTCAATGTGGGCTTTGGATTGCTGGACTGTAATACTATAATAGGTAGACCTACATAGTGAACCTCAGGAGGGAGAATTTTCCAAATAAGGGTATACATCTTTGTGACAAGCTTTAGGACTGGAACTTAATACCTATTAGCAAGGGAAAAGAAATGGAAGAGTGGAGTAAGCCTGCCAGAGTCATGTTTGCCATGCTGGCTAGGTCCTTTCACTATCCCTTTGATCTAACAATTAGGGGATTCTGTGGCATACTGTGTGTTTTCTTAACATCCAATTGAGAAAGGTCTTGAATAAAGATTGAGAAGAACAGGTACAAGAGATCACTAAGAGTAAGTGGGTATACATGCGCAACAGAGAGGGCCACAAATAGGATAAAAGGTAGCAAGAACTTGATCTATCAAATATATGAAGGGAACATAGAGATGGGATTACCGTAGCTAAGGAAACTGTTAGGAGAGAACAGGCAAGAAAGAAATGCATTGATATGGAGAAACACATGGCCAAAGAACAAACTTTAGTAGTATACAGATGTCTCTATATATCCTGTGTATATCTATAATTGTTACATGTCAATTTTAAAAATTTAAGAAACAAAGGCAACTACTGCAACTTGAGAGAAAGCCCTATTATTTGCCTTTAATGAGTTGTGACAAAGGAAAATAAAGAAGGAATTGAACAAGACATGAAAAAGAATTACTTCAGAGAAGTACAGACTTAGAAAGACAAACACCAAGCACATCCTTATGGACTCTACTGATGTTCTGTGAATACATATGTCCAGGTGTGCAAAAATATGGCCTACTTAAATATGTTATTTAAGGAGATCACAAATTTGATGAAGTGCTCTTTTGGATTCTTAGATAAATATTTATTACATGGGAAGAAAAAGCAGGAAACAAGTTAAATGGCTAGCTGCAAAAAACCTGACACAAACTTATATGAATGCATGCACAGGCTCATGTACACACACACACATTACAACAAACAAAAAAAATATACATATACATGTACAAAGGCATACATAAACATAAGCATGCTATACATACACACACCCCAATATCTTATGATCAAATATATTAAGATATAATTAACTTTATAAAACATATCAAAGCAGGAGGAACAGTAGCACTTCTTATCTTCATCAAGGTTATCATTGGCGTGACGAAACACCATGACCAAAGAAGCTTCTGGAGGAGTTAATTTGGCTGTTTCCATGTCACTATTGACTATTAAAGTTATAGGTCAGGACAGGAGCTCAAGCAGGGCTGGAACCTGGGGTACAGAAGCTGATACAAAGCCAATGGAAGGGTACTATTTATTGGCTTTTTGAACATGGTTTGCTCAGCATGCTTTCCTTCTTATATAATCCAGGATTACCGGCCTAGGAATTAGAAAAATAACAAAATAAATTGCACATCAATTGCATATCAATCACTAATTTTAAAAATGTTCTACGGCTTGCATACAGAACAACTATGGAGACTAATTTTTAACTGAGGTTTCCTCCTTTCAGATGACACTAACTTGTGTCAAGTTGGTATAAAAGTATATAACATGCTACCAATGGTCTTCTTGGCTTGATATGGCACTAATTATCTTCAATTCTAGTACTCTGGATGTACAGATATGCAGATAGCTGTGAGTTCAAGGCCAGTATGATCTACCTAGTGAGTTCCTAAATAGAAAACCAGCATAGAGAGATCTTGTGTCAAAATAAAAACAAAAAAAATGGATTTCTAATGGTCTCCCTTGTTGAGAGAATCTCTTGTGAGCATCACACCTCAAACACAAAGAAAAAATGTCAATGGCAAACTAGCTGAGGCAGAAAATAGGAGTTAGGTCACTGGAAGGAAGAGAGAAGATTGTGGAAACAGTAATTAACAAGTTTAGCTACAGATCAAGAGGTAGAACCAGAAAAGGTTTGGCAGAAAGGTAAAGTAATGCATGGAGGCAGGTCACTTATGAAGAGTCTGAGAGATGACTGTAGAAAGCCTTGACTTCTTGTTAGCAACAGGGTGAATTGTCTGCTTGTCATACAAACATCATTCCTCACATGATTAATAGTGCTGCTATGTTGTGCTCGCAGAGAGTAGCCTAGCATAACAGCCCTCTGAAATGCTCTGCCAAGTAGGTAACTGAGTTAGATGCAGATATCCATAGACACATGTTAGACAGAAGTCAGTTAGAAGAATAATTGAAGGCACTGAAGAAGATGACAACCCCACAGGAAGACCAACATTGTCAACTAACTTGGACTCCTGGGAGCTACCAATGACTGAGCCACCAATTAAAAATATACAGTGGCTGGTATCAATAAGATATGTATCAGAGTGCTGCCACTTCTGGAAGAGGTTGTACTAATCCTGTAGGGCCTTTATGCAAAAGGGAGAGGGACTCTAAGAGGGACTCTGAGAGAGGGATTTGGAAGGGACAATACTTGGAATGTAAATAAGTAAAACTCTCTCTCTCTCTCTCTCTCTCTCTCTCTCCCCCCACATAAAATTTAGTTGTGAGTTTTGTATTTGTTCTCATATTCTGCAAAGAAGAAGCTTCAGAAAATGTCATTACTAAAGATATCACTTACACAAATCACTAAAAACAGAGAAGTTGAACAAATGTCTAAAATAGAACATTTACCCTACATACTGGTTACTGTTTTGCAGAAGGTTCTCTATAGCATACTAAAAGAGAAATGCAAGCCCAAACTCAATATCAAAACCGTTGATCAATATTAAAGGCTGTCCTGTAACATATCTAGGGCAAGGGTAGCATTAATCTTGTGGAAGTAACTAACTAACAAGTGATTTGCCTTAATGCACACCTGTCAGAATCCATAGCTGACAGTTGTTGAGTGCACAAGAACCAGAAAATAGATAGGCCCCAGACCTAGATATTATATAGTTATAGATTTCTGCCATAATTAGCCATCATCAGTTTATAAGAAATACATTATGATATATTGAAAAACAAACAAATGATACAAAAAACAAAGAAAAGGATAAAAGTAGGGTGAAGAGAACTAAAAAACAAACAAAACAATACAACAAAAAACCAAACACGCAAAACAAAAGTTGAAGTATGGAAGAAAATGAGGGACATGTCACTATGAGGATTGTGTTGGAAAGGACATGAACCACCAGGAGCACAGAAGGATGAATGATATTATAGAAGAATGTAAAATAACTTTTACTATTAACAGGTGTAACTCATAAGTAATAATTATATATTATCCTTATTATTTGGGAGCATATATTTTTTCAAACTACAATACATTTTGATCTATTAATATTAACAAACCCTTTGCAATGCGAAATGACAACCATGATAAACATTTGAACCTGTTAATACAAATTACTGCCGATCAAAAGAAAAAGTTTAGGAATAAATTGAAAGCACATTTAGTGCAGATGTGTACTTTGTCATAAGGTTGGGTCACTTGTGACATGGAGGGTATAAAAGAGTCTTTGGTATTGCTTTTCTTCAGCTACATATGTGCTGCTCACAGGGGAACAGCATAAACACAGTCATAGCTCCTAAAATTTTAGTCAACTATGCAAAATCTAAAGTTGAAACTTGAGGATAACTTTACAGGAAAGCAACAGAGTTAGGATGGAAGAAAAATAGAGTAGCTGTTTTTTCATTTGATGAACTGGTTGCACAGGGAAAGAAATATTTTTCAGGGAAGATGTGTGTCAGAGGCAGATTACAAAGGTTGAGCACCGGAGTGCATTTGACAGCCTGTGATTACAAGCAGCAGTCTAGACACAAATGGAGGCTTTATTATAGATACCATTAGCCACATACAGGCTAAAAGGCACAGACATTATGCACAGTTTTTTTCTGCTTTTAATTAGCTTCAGAAACCAAAAAATAATTACATAATATTTTCATTTTTCTCCTTCTATTTCATCCTTATTTTTATTCCTGATGCATCATGAAGGGAGGGGAAAGAAAAGATGGAGGAGCTTTGATGTAAAAATCTCCATGGTAACAGCAGGCATTTGCTTTCTTTATCATGTTTGAGATCTCTCTCCTGATTGGTCCCAGACCTTTTCTTTATTATTCTACATATACTCAGCCGTTCTGATTCAAACACAGCTAAAGAAATCCATTCACAGACAAAATGTTTCAAGTGCTACCGTTGATGTCTAGCTCAGTTTGTACCAGGCTCTTGCTGGAGCTTGACTAAAAGCTACTTCTGTGAGAAACAGGATTTCTTTGGATACCTGCAGATGAAAGTGAAAGTCAGCGTGCTCAGGTAACTTCCTATGATTCTTCTCATTCCTGCTCTAAATGAAACTGTTCCCATTTGCTGTGCAAGGTATTTGTTACTGTTTCTGGTCATTGCTTCAATTTTAAGATCTATCATTTAGGACTCAGACTTGGAGTTCTGCTTCATCTGCAAGGATGGTGTATTATCTCATCCTTCAGTATCTGACAGAGACAGGAGACCTGTTTTCTTTTCATCTGCTTTAGGGGATAAGAACTGTAAAAGATTTTTGTGTTAGGACATCAGTTCTTACTTGATACCATGATTTTTTCTGAAACATGTTCTGACATCACCATACCTGGTATGCCACTGCTTTCTGAGAGTACTAAAACCTAATACTGCAATTCTCTTTTGTTATCATCTTACTACCATAAAAGATCTCAGATATTTTACATTACATTTCAATCCAAATTCTAATATCTGGTTTACATTGTTACTGTTGGGAACATACACACTTACATGTGTGCATACTTCATTCTTTAAGGATAGTAAAAGCAAATAGTTTGCATATACTCCAATGTAAACCTTAACCTACCTAAATTTCTTTTTTCTTTTACTCTGATACTTATTACAATGGTTTCCAAACACCACCCACTTTCCATGAGTCATAGTATGTATGTTACTTTAGTTATCCAACGTTGTCTTAAATACTCTTTATTATCACCTAGAATTTTATTAAATTGTAATTATTACATATTGTTTTATGGGTATTTTGTGTTCTGTGCGAATTTTATAAAATTTAAGTTTTTATACTTGTGCATAATCTATGAGCCTCAATTGCATTTGATTTTATCTAAATGTTGATATGTGACAGAATCAATTGATATTAATATGTTTAATATATCATACTACTCTATACATGGCATAAGCTTAATGTAGGTGTCTCATGAATCTTGAACTTATTATCCTTTATTTAAAACAGAAATTGTTATTAAAGTCTTAACAAATTTTCTCAGCTCTATTTTCCTGGTAACTATATAGTTAACTATAGAATTGTGTTTCAGTAATTTGTTGTATTGCCCTGCCCATCAGCAGCATTCTTTCTGCTTCTTTGTATCTGACAAAATGCTAAATATTGAAGATTTATCAGATTTTGGGGTTCATTTAAGATAAGTAAATGTACATCTAAATAACTAAGCATGAAAAATTAGTTGAAAATGGGTGCAAAGACAGAGATTTTTGTGGTAGATTCCTTGGATGCTTTATTGTGTATTACACAAGTGACTTTTAACAAGATGACTTGGAAGGATTATAGTAAGCTTTGTCTGTTAATGTAGAAAATACACACATATAAAGGCAGATAATTTTTGAGGCCCTACTGTTTTAAATTATGAATTGCAATTATAGAAACGGGTTGCATTCATAGTAAAATTATTCTCAGATTGCTTGGACGAAGGATTATAAATCAATAAAATCTGTTATCAAATTTCTTGATTATGTTCCTGGACTGAATAAAAATGACTGGTCTGTTTCTGAAAATGTTGATGTTATTGATGTCCAGCTTAGATATATAAATTTAGGACTAGTCAAAATTATACTGTCTTTGTAAAAAGACTGACATATCCCCTGTAGGTACCACTAAGGATGATAGGGACAAAAGCCAAAATACTATTCTCTTGTGAATCTTGCAGGTTTCATACTATGAAGTGCCAGTCAATGTGTACTATTACCAAGTTCAATAAAGGTATGAGAATTTTACATAGAACCAAAGTTCTTTTTGGATTAAATGTCCATTCTGATGGAGGCAAGAGTTGATGTGTTTTTATATGGGTCACTTGCACTAATAATTTTGAAAAACTAAGTCATAGTCTCTAGTGAAGAAACATCTTGTATTGGTTGCTTAAATGCAGTACCAGGTAAAATAATCCCCTATACTTGTTTATATTCTCATAAATTATTGCTATATTCTATGTCTGTTAATTTCAGCTTTCCATTTCTTAATTTTCCTCATTTGTTTTACCTTAGCTTTCTACACAGAAAAAAAAAATACAACAGATTTTTCATGAGGCTTTTCCAGAGACAGTGCTTTGAGAAACGTGCTTCAGGGTTTCACTGTAGTGAGAAACTTGTAAGTTACTTATGTAACACTATCTAAGCTCAGCGACTCTTTAGAAAAAAAAGATTGAAAGGAAGAAAGTGATAGAGGCTTATCTCATGGTGCTCCTTAGTCCTATATTCAAAGCCTAACATCAGCCATTTTGGGCAATCATCTATGCCACCTAGTAAATAGATATCGTAGCTGGGATTACAGTTTGTTTACATCCACTTATTATATGCCAGGAAAATGTAAAAGATCCTCACTCTAGTATCCAAATGCTCAGACAATTTATTGTAGAAAAATTTACACTTACTGAATATAGCCCTGTAAGTGGATACAGGCCAAAAAAAGAGTATGGGAGGTTGACTCTATCATGTGATATATAAGAGAGCCATCTTTTTTATTGGATAGTGAATTTTTTGTGCAGCCTTTTTCTGAGCTCACACAGCAAGGAAATTTTCAATCAAAAATACTCTGAAAGTTTTTCCAATAAACATACCAGTTACCTAGGGAACACATTGGGCTTTGTATTGTATTGGGGTTTGTATTTAGGGCTAAAAATTTTCTGTTGGATAACAAATTTGTTTTTTTTTTTTTTTTTCATTTCCAGAAAACTGTATCTCTTTCTGTCAGCATTATCTAAGTGCTTAAAATGTTTGAAAATCAACTTCATTAGTATAATTACTGACACTTCTATAAGACATAATCTTACAGCAAATGGCCTTATATCTAAGATATTAGCATCTTTCTTGTCAATCTTCTACAATTACCTCTGAGCTTTAGACACAGGAAATGTTTAATCAAATGATATGCTGACTGTGATCCATACTATTTTGATTTGTTGTGCTTTTCTGCATGTATTTATTAGATGATCTACGGGCATTTAAGGAGTATTTTTCTGATTACATATGGAATTTTCCTTTGGAGAGTATGTGATTATCTAAACAATCACATTTTTATTATAAATATTTTTAGAAATAAAGTTAATATTGTGATATTTTCCCTGTTTTGTTAATCTTTATTTATTACCTTTTACATTTCTAAATAAAGTTCCTTTTCCATCCCCAATTTATTTCATCAAATCACTTGAAACCTAGTATTCTCTACCATATTACTCTGTCTATTCTTCACCCAAATAATTGTTCCTATTTGATTTTATTGTTCTTTCTAGTTATCATTTTATAGGTGTGCTGATATAAAGGGTTGGACCTAGAAGCCTCCAGTGAGATCAAACATTTGGCATCTGTCATTGATGATCTGGATTACCACACTCACTATGAACTTTTCTAGTTCTATCTGTCTATTTTAAAATATTATATTCTTTACTGTAGGTTATCATTACACGTTGCACATTTATTCTATTTTCATCATACTTCTATCAACTAAGGCATAGTTAGCTTTTCTTCATTTCCTGTGCATTGTGAATATAACACTAGTAAACACACTCAAGGCAGTAAATTTGCAGAAGGATTGTGAGTACTTTTGGGCATATAACTAGGATTGATATAACTGTAGCATATGATATTTATATTTAGATTTTTGATATTGTTGTCTACTGATTTCTAACTAAATTGAACCACTTTCTTATCCCAACAATGAGTGTTCTTGTTTCTCACTTATGCCAAAAAGTTTTTTGTCAGATTTTTGTTTATGTTTCTTAATTCTTAGTTGGGTGATATGGAATTTCAAAATTCTGTGGATTTGAATCTCTAGGTGAAACTATTTTCACAGCAGATGCCAGATTATTCCAGGTCATCCGGTGGATATTTGAACAATTCACCAACAAGGTGCAATCTAACTGCTGCTCTCTTATCCGAGATTTGACACTGTGAAGTGGAATGAGTTATTGGTCTCTGAAAAATTATTAACCATGGAATACGGAATTAGGTGTGGTTAAAGTTAAGCAGCATCATCAGTTAACATGAACTAATAAAAGTTATTAAATGGGTTTTACTTCTGAATCCCTGTGATTTAAATGAACAAACTAATGTTTCAAAGAATGCTATCATAAAATATCCTAGTTTTATTGGAGCTACAGAAAACCTGAACCAAAGATCCCACGTGAAAATACAAACAGTATAAATGGCCAAATTAAGATTAAAGTAGTGACAGGGAATATACTAGTGTTTTAGTTCATATACAAATATAGATATTCCACTCTTTCCACTGACCACTTCACAGGACAAATAAGCACACAATGGCTATATTGTGTTAGCAGAATAGCTATCAGATTACATGTAGACTAAGAAGATATAGGAAAAGGAACTAGGCCTTTATAACATGAATTATTCCCCACACTTCTGCCACCTCTTTGTAGATAGAACATAATACTTTCATGAACAGTTATTGTAGAAAGAAGAAAATTTTGAAACTCTGATCCACAAATAGATATGTCCAGTACAATGTCCTCATATTCTTTGAGTAGATTCTCTTGTGGAAGAACATGAGAAAATACTGGACTATCTGTAGGTAGATAGAATTTTTTATAAAGATAAAATAAAGGGGAACGTATATGTCTGCTTTCATGTATAACATAAAGATTGAATTTTTGTTTGGGTATGTTTTATGTGGAAGTTTAAAAACACACATAGATTAATACAAGTATTTTTATTATGTATTTCCTTTATTTACCATATGAACATTCTAGTTTGATTATTCCAAATTCTAATATTCTCTTCCAGTACATCTCTTGCCCAATCTACATACTGTCAAACTCATGACCTCAACAAAAACAAAGGTGTGTGTCTGGGTTTATGTGTGTGGGTGTGTTTATGTGTCAATGCTCTATAGTAATATGCATGATAAATAATGTTAGAGTTTTTTTACATATATACTTATTCAGAACTTATTAATTGCAACTAGATTGAATCTTCTCTCTTGGGATGAATCCCTAGATAATACTGATTCTCCTTATCTTAGTAGGGAATATTTGCCTGTACTTTTTCATTTATGAGTGAAGACTTTTGTAATTTTTCCCTCTAGTTTGACATGGTGTTTTTATTTTGGGATTTTGATTATTCACAACCACTCATTAAATGTCAGTACTTAAGCATATATATGTCCCTACAATTTTTATGTATGCAATTCAAATCTAACTTAATGTCAACTTAAGAAAAAGCTTGAGTACCTTCTTCATAGAAGTCCCTAAAAGGTGAGCTCATCAGTCTATCTATGTGAGTGCCACAATTTGTGCTGGATAACGCACAGGTTGTGGTGCAACCATGGGATCACAAGACACATAGTACAGCAAATTAGTCCATTGCTTGTGTTTTATAAGTTAGCATAATAAACTCATTTGTGACCCAGAGAAGACACTGGTGAAATTCTTCATAGATTTGTTTTGCAAATGTAAGTAGAGGGTCAGACATTCTTTATATCTCTGCTCCTGGAAAATATTTTTAAATTATTTCATGTATTTTTGGTATTTTAATATAATGGTTTTTCATATAATTTTTTCTTGCATCTCTCCCACTTATTTTATTTGATCTCTTTAAATCCCATGACATTTTCACTAATAGTTGTTATATACAAAACATGAACATATGTACACAATTTCATTTTTAAGAGAAAATAAATGTGGTCAGTATATAGTATTAGTTGTGTGAAAATGGGCTTTTATTGATGACTGTTTTGTGTTAGATAGCAAACTGGAGTGCTCTTTCTTATAGAAGTTTATCTCCTTATCTCATATTTCACTGGGTGTCTAAAATGCTATACTGAATTTGCAGGTTCTTGGGGTTTCTTAATTAATATATTAATGTGTATATTAATAGATATATTAATATACACATTAATATATCTATTTGGTGTCATTTTGTTAATTTTTCTTTAGTACGTGTAATTTTCAGATTTTATGTGTGCAGATTGTGTATGTTACACATAGAACCGTTTGCAAAAAGAAAACTGTGTCCTATTCTGCTGGGTATTATCTTTCTGCCCACATTCTGCAATATTGTCTTTGAATAATGGTAAATTTTCTGGATTCATCAGTCAGGGTAATACAGACCACTGTAATTCCTTTCCAGTTTAAACTGTTTAGTAATTCTCTAGTTGCATCTTAGTACTGTAAAGTTAGTAATTTGGCTGAAGGTGACAGGTAATTTATTTTCCTGTGGATATAAAGACAGTTAGAAATTATACTGTTTCAAAGAATAAAGATAAAACCTTTCCATTATGGCTCA
The DNA here is from genome assembly GCF_011762505.2 of Arvicanthis niloticus. Classification (NCBI taxonomy): domain Eukaryota; kingdom Metazoa; phylum Chordata; class Mammalia; order Rodentia; family Muridae; genus Arvicanthis; species Arvicanthis niloticus. The sequence goes on along the minus strand of NC_047658.1, from coordinate 32,892,093 downwards.
TAACATTACCCAACATGTGAAGTAATCTAGATTTACTGTATTGAGCATAAATTCACTCACTTTCTGTGATATAATCATCATAACACAGTAGACATGCAGTGAAAAATTACTAAGCCATTAATAGTCCTATGATTACTATGAGTGGGTAAAGTATATTATCAAAAAAGTTTGTAAAATTATGAAGTTTACCTTGAGATGTTATAATTGTAGTAAGCTGCATTGTTTATATTAACACATCATGGTGATAAAGAGTAGATATGGTAACAACCTGAGTGTCAAAGGGTTTTTCTTTTTTCTAAAACTCTTATAAGATGTTAAATGGAACTTCTTGGAAAGTAGAGCTAAAGTGAAATTTTCATAGATTCTGAGATGTAATATAAGTAAGAGTCCTATAAACTGCCTATATTTCATTATATATATGGGGATCACAGGAAACACCACATACATCTGGCATTTCTTAATATTTTCATCTCAGAAATGGAAAAAATGTTGAAACAGGAGTAACTCAGAACAAAGAATATTAACTGGGAGCAGCAGTTTGGTCTTTGAGCTAAATTCATCTGGTTAGGTATTGCTCTTAAGGTTTTAATAGGCCCAACCAGGTAGATGCCTCATTTGTCAATGTGTTCATTTAAAAATATTAGTGCCTTGGATTTATTTATTGAATATACATAATAATACCCAGGCAAATTGTATTAGCATTCAGTCTTATTGCAGGAGGGATGGTAACAGGAAGATATCTGATTATATGCCACACTAGACTAGACTATTTTGCAATTTATATTTCTTAGATAAGGTTTTTATGACATGAGCCAGTGGCATTATACATCAGTATTGAAACAGTATTTGATGAATATTTAAACACAAATGCAGTCATGAATTGTGAAGAGCTTCTATTGTTTGTATAATTCTTATGCTACACCAAGTCAATCACAATCCCAGTATTGCTACAAGTAAGACTCATGAAGACCAAGCCTAATCAGAGTGATTACTTGCATTTAATGAGCTGCTGAAGAAAAAAGAGTCAGAATTTTTTCATGGATTCTTGCCCTGAGAGGCTACCCATATTCCAGTAAATGTGGTGAATTGCCCCAATGTTATCAGTGTGAGAGAGCTGACACCAACACTTGTTTGCCATGGAGTAGTGACTGTGTGGGTGATGCGCCTCCCCAGTACTCCCTTCCATCTCTGGCCCCAGTCATGAGAGTGGAAGATCCATCTCTCTGACCCTTGCTGGATACAGAACTCAGGAGAGACTGACTTTCACTTCACATGTTCAGCACCTGGACCTAATGGTGAAGGTGGGAATGAGCAGGTGAATGCCAGTCCAGCCTAATTGTGTGCCAGGAGGTAGCCTGTGTGAAGGGATGGTTTCCTCTTTCCCCTGGCCACCTATGATAGTTAGGAGAGATTACCTCAGGGTCGTGAAAACACATGAACTGGCCCTGCTCCTCATTGACTGCAACAATTGTAAGTACAGATCATGTACCTCACATTGGCAGCAGAGTAAAATTAAGTTGTTTTTAAAGATAGGAAGCATAGGAACATTGGATGGAATAGTCATATCAAGTTTTGGAGAGCAATTCATTTTGTACAATGAAGTGGGTTTCTCAAACACACAATAATCATATATTAGTATTGAACCAAAAATATTTTAAAGCTATTAATTGCACCAGAGAAACAAAAAGAAATGCTACTTTCATACAGAAATACCTGTAGCACCTCAAAAAAATTACATAAAACATTGAATTGTTGAGAAAATGCATATATGTTAAATAAATACCTCTTAAATTATTTGTTCACCAATATATTACTGAGAGATACTCTGTGGTAACTAGATGTAATTCTGAAGCAGAATTGTAAGCCAATATTTTTTTCAAAATCTAATCACCCTTTGGCTGAGATACTGAAATATACATAAATACCAAATGAGATAATTTATAGATGTTATCATTGTACTTTTGGAAAATGATGCATGTGAACAGCAAGCTTTACTTGGCAGCTAAGAGTTAAAATTAGAAAGGAAAAGACAAAAATGGGTGCTTTGTTAGAGAAAGCCAAGACTTATAACATGTAGCCAGATACATAATCAGCTTCCAGGAACCACTCGATGTTTTTCTGTACTGCTAATTGAAACTAGATCTCAGGGTAAAATATATTTTCACTGTTTTACACTTTCATCATTCTGATTCAGAGTCAAATGAGTTGCAACTACAGAAATATCAATAAGCATGACATATGATTACTTTATTTCACTTGATTTCTTTTTTGTAAAAATTACAAAAAAATTAGAAAGCCAGCTGAGCATTAACTTTAACTATACACAATAAAGTATTGTCAAACATATTCTACATTTTAAAAATAGATGTGTGGTATTCTTGGAAATTTTCTATTTACAAGGTTATAATTTTACGTATTTGTATTTTATTATTTGATCTTTGATTAAAATGCTAAACTATAAACAGAATAATTTCCTTATTGATTTTTTAAAATTTAATACTGCTGAAATTAACTTTATAAAAATAATTGAGTACAAAATGTGGAAGGAATACACATCTGTTTTATTTTTAATCTGGAAGTTTGAATTTTGAAGATAAAATGATATATGTCATTGTTTTCTGATGTCTCTAACAAATTTTGGGGGTCTTTTATTATGATTCAGTTTTGGTTTTATGGAATATATCCTGTATCTCCTATCAGGTAACCACTTACCTTTTTTGCATGTATATATTGTAACAAACTGTTTTCTTTTGAAGTGAAAATTAAATTTTGGTTTATGTAATTGTGGTTGACCTTTTGAGTTTTGTTTTTCTTGAAATTATTGTTGCATTTTCTAAAAGAAAAATACATTGTTTACTGGTGAAAACACCATGCTGACAAACCTTTAAAGTACCATATGGGCCTACATGGAGGCCTGATCATCTGAGTTCCTCAGAACTTCTTTACAGATCTCCATCTGGAATCCTGAGCAGAGAAACAAGTGATGGTTTCATGGTTAAATATATGAGGTTTTAAAATCTGGTATTCCTATTTACTATATTTCTCATTTAAATTGCAACAGCAGAGGCAGCTTTGGCAACAGTAGAGGAGGAGGAAGAGGTGAAGGAACAAGAGGAGCAAGAGAAGCAGAAGAATCAGGAGGACCAGGAGGACCAGGGGGACCAGGAGGACCAGGGGGACCAGGAGGACCAGAAACACCTGGAAGAGGACTAGAAGAAATACTGAGTGACTGTATCTAAGTTTATGGGATGATTTTGATGGGGTTATAATGTTGATAAACATAGTACTCAAGTATTAATTCTAGTAAATTAATTGAAAGATATCAGAAAGCGTTCAAAGTCCTGCAAACACCATATATAACATATGTGGTAAATTACTACAACCTTCTTTCACATATTGCTCATTTGAAAATTATTTAAAAATTTTTCTTATGTACTTGGCAGTTCAGCTTTTAGGGTTATGAAATCTATATTAAGACTGTTCATATTTGTGCATTCATAACACTTAAAATATTGATACGTGTTTTTATTTTCTATTTGTGTATAGCTGTTTTGAAGAAATGTGTACTCAGAGAATCACTCATGTTGGTAAGACACTTTCTCTTTTTACATTTATATTACATTTACATTTTATATACATAAGGTTGTACTTTCTTCTCATTTGAAATCTTTGAAAATCAGTTGTTTTCTTGTTTCAGATATTTACACTTAGTAACAGTGAGCTCATAATTTTCTATTATTTTTAAAATTGTAAGTAGTGATCTTTGAAAATCATATGTGTAGTAGTTATTTCATTGAGTGCAATTTCTACCTGGATGTAATGCATGAGAGAAAAAGACCATATGAACAAAACTAAAGCAGCATAGAAAAACTGGAAAAACAGATATGATAAGTGTATGGCATCTCCTGTAGGATATAAGAAAGCTAACTATTCCTGTGTTCAGGATTTCCTCCTCCTGCCCTACCTTTCTTAAGTAAATTTTGTCAAATAAAATTGAGATATTTATTTGGCCCATACTAAACTTTTTTATATATAACTTATATTTCAAATGTTTAATTGTGCTAATTGGAATATATTTTTCAATCATAACTTCTGTGGCTACATATATTACCAAATATTGTTGAACTGAAGCGGTTTGCAACATCATAGAAAGAATAACAATATGAAGCAACCAAACACCCCAGAAATCCCAGGGAATAATTCCCAACCAACGATGATGCATGGAGGGCCCCAAGGCTCTAGCCACATAGGTAGCAGAGGATGGACTTGTTGGGTATAAATGGGAAAAGAGACCCTTGATCCTGTGAAAGCTAGATGCCCCATTGTAGATGAATGTGAGGGAGGGGAGATTGGAGTGATTGGTGTGTTGGAGTACACACTAATAGAAGCAGGGTGATGGGATAGAGGGTTTCTAAGAGGCAGAGTGAAATAGAAAATAGCATTTGAAATGTAAAGATAGAAAATATCCACTAAAACTATTATATCTTTGTCTAACTTCAGATAACTATGGAATTTATATGTACATAGATATGTAATTTTATATGTATATACATAGTTTTGCATATGAGTGTGAATGTAAAAAGGCAAAGACTAGCTTAGAAGATATTTTGTTGTTTGAATTTTTTTGAAGTTATGTTCACTTTTATAGGAACCATTTTGAATTATTTATTTTACTGTCAGAATAGGAAAATCAATTTATATTTGTCATTCACTTCAGTGTATACAATATATATATATATATGTGTGTGTATCTGTATTTATATCTATGTCTTCATTATTAATATTGTTATAGAAATAGAGACTGCTATAGAGATAGAGATAGGTATAAGTCTAGGTATAGATAGTGATAGAGATAGAGATAAATAGAGAATGAGGATAGAAAGAGAAAAATACATCAGAGAGAGAGAGAGAGAGAGAGAGAGATCTTTCTTGGAGTAATATGCACTCAAGTATTTACACATTTAGGTAGGACATGTTTCCTTACATTTACAATAAGTTTACATTTCATATAACTAGGGTTGTAGTTTTTCATGTATGCATATATGAAGAAATATGTATGTATTTATGTATAAGTATATATATATATATATATATATATATATATATATATATATATATATACACTGTTTCGGATACACAGTTAATCATTGTATAAGAATTATTTTTTTAGTAAAGGATTTTGTGTTAAATTATATATGTAGTAAAAACTGGAAAGTTGACTTAGTCAATAATATTCATGCCTTTGAGCAGAAGGACTTATTTGAGTTTGCATCCTTTGAATCTCCATTAGTCGAATAAGTCAAAAATCAACAGGACATTGTGGGTATTTTTAAAAGATTCAAAACTGTGTTTGTGGCCATCTTACTTGAATTTTATTGTTAATAATTTCTTTTGCATACAGGGGTTTCATAATGAAAACATTCAAAGAATGACTAGTTTAGGCCACTTTCCTGCCTTCTAAAGGGTGACCTACTTGGAAGACTAGTGTAAAGTGCTAATTGATCTTAGTGTTGTTAGTAATAAAAATGTGTTTTTATACCACAGGTATTTAAAGAAATCTCTATCATATGAAAGAAGATAGCAGAGGGAAAAAAACTGGTTTGCTATTTTAATAGCAGAGGGATTTAAATGGGTTGTCAGTACAAGAGCCAGAAGATTGAAAGGATTACATACTCTTGTCACACTCCATGTTAAAAAATGCAATTCATAGACACAGCTATCAGAAAAAGTATTTGAAAATAATCTTATGCTCTGAGCATAAGGCAATTTTTATATAAAAATAAAATAACATTAAATATGAAATATTTTAATGTGAAAAAATTGTTAATAGATCAGATAGGGATACCTGTATATTATGTCAGTCATTAGGGTTTTGTTTCAAATTTTACTGTATTTTTCATAAACTATTTGGAAATATTTGATTAACTACTTTATTTTCATATGGATTACAGCATTCTCTTGTTCTTTTAGGTGTAATGTTATCTTTCTTGGAAGAGTGGCACGTTATTTGTTTCAAATTTAATTTTTAGTTTATGTTCAATTTATATCTTAATAACAACCCCATTCCTTCTCTGTTCCTACTCCCACACTTACAAATCCTTTCTCTGTACCATTCTCACATTCTGTTAGGAGAATCAGAGTCTCCCTTGGCTACCACCCTACCCCGAGGCATCTAGTTCCAGTAGGTCTAGGCTCACCATCTCACACTGTGGCCCAAGGAGGTTGTACAGGTAGGGTAAAGGTATCCAAAGGTGGGGAACAGAGACCAACATAGCCCCCACAACACTTCTTAGGGGACACACATGAACACCAAGCTCACATTTGTTAAAATATGTAAATAGTCTAGGTCTACTGATTCATGGTCCCTCTTTGGTAGCCCATGCTCTGTGAATGCCTGTGGTCCCAGGTTAGTGAAAACTATGGGTCTTCCTGAATGCTTTGTCTTGCTCACTTCTATCTCCCACTCTTCCAAAAAATTCTCTGCATGTTCTACCTGTTGTTTGACTGTGGGTTTCTTTGTATGTCTCCAAATCCTGCTTGATGAAGCCTCTTAGGAAACATTAGCAAGCATAGCAGTGTATCACTAACAATGTCAGGATGGCTTTTTAACATGAGATTGATTTCAAGTTGGGGCAGTCATAAGATGGCTATTCCCCCATCTCTGTTCAATCTTTGTCAGAACATAGGCAATACAAATTTTGTGTTGAAGGTTTTGTAGGTGAATTGATCCCACCCTCCCTCTTCTAGAAGTTTAGACTAGCTACAGAAGGAAGCCAACTCAGTCTCTGTATTTCACTTAGTAGGAATCTCAGCTAATGACAGCCTTCTGTACTCTCTGTATTATTACCCATCCCAGGTGTTTATCTATTAAACAGAGATGCCCCTCAATCTATTCCCATTCTCATTCCCAGCACCCTCTCACCTCCCAACTTCTCAAACCTCATCACCATCCCTGGTTTTCTTGTCATTTTCTCTTATACCAAGCTTTGTGTCTTCATCTACCACTGATGAGTATCTAGTTATGAGTGAGATTTGTGGATCCTGCATTTGAACTTCCATTTTACCCAGTTTCTTTGGGTCTGTGGGTTGTACTGTAATTGTCATGCATTTTATAGTTAATGTCCACTTGTAAATGTGTACATACCATATAGCTTTCTGGCTCTGGCTTACCCAACGATATTCTCAAGTTCTATACATTTTCATGCAAAATTTGTAACATCTTCAATATTAATAGCTGAATAGTATTCCATTGTGTAGATGTGCCACATTGTTTTTATCTATTCTTCAGTTGAAGATTATAAGATTTTTTAAAATACTAAATGCCTAAATTTGATTTGGTATCTGAGAGAATTTTTTCAAAACATGTTTTATCATATCATGTTATATGGTGGGTGAGAATCTAATATTAAAGAAGAAATGTATAATACATAATTATTTTATTCCATAAAGTATAATATATATTTTATAAGTAGGGATGATATCTTAGACAGAGAGAAGATTTAATATACTTATTCATATGGAATCACACATACTGTTTTCTTAAAGACATCACCAATTCCTTATCACAACCTGAAACATTACTGGGCCCTCTAAGAAGGGCAAGTGCTCATAAAATCATGAATGCTTTCTAAATATAACCACAAATATATACTATGAAATCTGAATAGACGTTGATAGTATACAGGCAATGATGAATAAAGTGAATATAAAAGCTTTTATCAAAGATATATCTGAATGGAAAGTATACAATTTATTTCATGTTTTAAAATTTTAATTATTTACATATTATGCTTATCATTATATGTGGATACTATGTAAGAATGAGTCCTAAATATATTTTTTCATATTTTTTAGGACTTTTTCCTTATTGTGAACAAAGCTAAAGTTGGTGAGGCAACAAATATTACATTTATGATGAAACAGTCAATATTAGGAATGGTTCTTTTATTCAATCTGATGTGTGTGTGTGTGTGTGTTTGTGTATGTGTGTATATAAACCTCAAAAACAAAACTGTTACCACTTCCTTACCTAATTCTTAACGTAATATGTAGAAAACACAAACAATAAGGAATTATACTGCCAAGGCCAATTTAGCATTTTTTTTTAAATTAAATTGTTTTATTTATTTATATTTCAGATGTTGCCTTCCTTCTCATCCTGGATCTTAGAGTCCTTCATCCCTGATCCCCTATAACTCTGAGAGGTGCTCTACAACCCACCATTACCTCCACTTCACCCCCCAACATTACCCTTCGCTGGGTATTAAGTCTCTCTAGGATTAGGAATCTCTTCTCCCACTGAGGCCAAACAAGGCAGTCCTCTGCGACATCCTATGTGTTGGGGGCTAGGGTTGAGACCAAATATTCTCTGTGGTTGGTGGCTTAGGCTCTCAGAGCTTGGAGGAGCATAGAATAATTGATTCTGCTGCTCTTATTATGAGGTTGCAATCCCAACCAGCTTCTTCAATCCTTCCCTGATCTCTTCCATAGGGTCCCCAATCTTATTTCAAAGGTTTGCTGTAAGTATATGTATCTGTAGTAGTCAGCTGCTATTAGAGTCTCTCATAGAACAGCCATGCTAGGCTCCTGTCTACAAGCACAGCATGTCATCATTAATATTGTCAGGGTTTGTGAGAAGGCACCAAACTCTGACATTTCTTTTTCATAGTTTTGTAAATGAGTGGGATCTTACCTCCTTTCTGTGATTTTACCAGAATAAAAAAAGAGTTTGATCTGGAGAATATTATAGATACTTATGTCTCAGAAGTTATCATAAAGCTCAAGCACACAGTTAGTTGTTTTAACATGCCTGCTCTTTTCTTCTTCTATTTCCTATGTCAGTAGAAATTTGGATTTCTCCAGAATCATGAAGTATGCTAGATGAATGTGAAAAGACAACATTGTGGCTCTATCCATTTAGTTTATCTATCTATCTATCTATCTATCTATCTATCTATCTATCAATCATCTATCTATCTTCCTATCTACCTGCCTATCAATCTATCAATCATATATTTAATTCTATTAAACCATTTGAATGCAGCTTGTGATCATATATACTTAAGTGAACACTCATTGACTAGTATATTGGCATCCTAAAAACAGTGCTGAAGATCCACCCACAAAATATCTACCTTTATCCTATATTCATCCACTGCAAATATTCTCAAAGCATATAACAGAAACTCCATTTCCCTTTCCTTCTGTGCTCAAATTTTTATTTCAATTAATTTTGTGTATATTTTTATGCTGCAGACTATCTGCAAAAGTGGATAAGGCCTGAGAAGAACATATATAGGAGGTGACATGGAGATCAATTGTAGTGGAAAGCAGCTTGAATTTTCTCTGAGCAACTGAAGATATTTTGTCTGTGTCTGGACTCATAGTAGGAAGAAATGTTTCCAATGAGCCACAGAGTGAATTTATATTTCCTACAGAAATAATTATGCCATTACTTATTTGCATTTTAAAGAATTTCTAAGACATAATAATGCAAAGAAAATGGAGAGTTGATGGCTGACATTACAGAGACAATGTACAATGATCCCGTAAATTTTCTCCCCATAAATAAATTTTGGATCTATTCGTACTGAATCTGCTGACTTGGGACTTTTGCCCAAAATATAATCAAGATTACTCTGGAGGAGCCAGGGCTATAAACTTAGGTAGTCAGTAAGTCTGGGTCATCCTTAAGAAATTAAACTAAGAAAAGGAATTGGTATAAAAGGAGCTTTTCAGATGAATGTTTATATGCATTCCATATAGATATACAGGTGAATGCCAAACCTTGAGGACACATAATTGAGATGCAGTGAAAGTGAGAAAGGGTGAGAGATATAATGCCAGAAAGAAAAAGATTGTGAAATGGATAGATGATAGATAGATAGATAGATAGATAGATAGATAGCCAGCCAGCCAGCCAGCCAGGCAGGCAGGCAGACAGACAGACACAGAGAGGAGTGAGACAGAGGGAAACAGAGAGGAGAGAGGAAGAGAGAGAGAGAGAGAGAGAGAGAGAGAGAGAGAGAGAGAGAGAGAGCTGAAGTTGTGGTTGTTTTATCTGGCATGCATCCCTGTCCTAACAGATAGAGACAGCAGGTGATGACATAAGCATTCAATTCTGGATCCCTGATGGCAGCTTAATGGAATCAACTGTAAGTTATCATTCCTTACTTTTTGCTTAATTAAAAAAAAAAATTAGGAAGGGGTGATGGTGTTCTGAACACCAGGGCATTGTTGTGTTCTTTTGGAGTGCTTTCTGCTGATTGGGGAAGGCATCATCTTTGTGGAACCTAAGAAAAGTGGGGTGCTGGTCAAGTCCTGAGAGATCAGGCTGTTTAACTGAGTCCAGGATCTGTGGTACCATCTGAAGCTAAGAAAGTGCAGGCCTGTATGGTTGTGGGCCAAGAGAGGAAGCCTGGTAATTCTGAGTTAATGCTAGAAGCCCTGGAGATATTAAAGGGAATGCTGGAGTTTTGGCTGCTTCAGACACTAGTCCCCTGTCTTGTAGCTGCATCTGCCAGTATATGCCTATAGAGAGATTTGTGGCCATCAGTCACATAGGATCAACACCTCAAGCCCTTCCACATTTAGATTAGGCATCCTTAACCTCTCAGACAAACATGTAACCTGTGAACAAGGCAATTCTGTTTGTATTTTTAAATAAGAGATTTAAGAGTTATAACTACCTAATGAATTGATTCATGAAAAATCACAGTGGTGAGTTCTCTTGGGATAAGATTTAATTGCACCTCATTCTATAGTTGTGAAATTACATTAACTTAGTGATCAATACTATCAGAGATCTGAAATGGATAAATTATAATCTAAAAGAAGTATATAATTAAAATGAAAGATAATAATACATTGTTCACATTCTAAGTAGTTTTACTAAATTCCTATAGTCTCTGTGGTTCTATAAGAAAAGGCATTTTGGCCATCAGGCCACATGAGAGGTGGCTTTTATGCTGTTTGTTTATAGTTTTGCTTGTTTGTTTTAAATAAGAGACATGGGAGGGATTATCTCATTTTGTCTTTGACTGATTGAAGACAATTGACTCTTTCATTTGCCCAGTTCTGGCTGGGCCCTAGCAGCAGGATTAGTAATGGGACTGTGCAGTGGTTGGCATATCAAAATGCAGGTATAGATTTTTTGCTCTGGGGCCCATATCATATTGGACCCCTGGAGGAGTCTCACTGCTTAGATTTCTGAGTCTCTGTCATAATACGTTTAAGCATATTAATGCCATGTTCAGAATTATCAAACATGCTTGATCACTAACATATTTGAGTTACACAATCTTTGTCTTTTTTAATTATTTAATTATCTTAATTATACCTCACATACATAAAACAGGAGTTCAGTTAAATCTTAATCTCATAACTATCTGCATCAATTCTTAGTGTGATTTACTATCAACTTGCTTTTTAAAAGATACAGTAGCTTTTATATTATTAGGAATTTAGGTTCCATTCTCTTTATAGTTGAGCCCTAAAAAAACATGGTTCTGAACTGAAGATCTAGTATCACAATGGAAGTTTTTAAATCAATAGACATAGTCCATAAAGCATCTCAAAACTTTTCTGATTCTTATATGATATGATACTATATATTCACATATTATAAAATGTATAGCTCATAAGTATTTTAACAAGATACTAACTGTAAATTTTTCAATGTCTCTAAATTAACGTATACCAAATTAAAAGTATCTTTAACAACCTGTGTCCTTGGCTAGCTCATATCATGTATTTTTCATATGTCAGAAGGGAATCATACTACATGATTTAAGATTAACTAAGCATCTGAAATGTAAACTAAATATAAAAATAAATAAAATAAATGAAAAAAGAAGCAATACAAATCACAAATAATAATTCCATGTTAGATAACTGACACTGATTTACAAAACAATAGCTACATAGAGTTTTAAATATATATATATATATATCATTGTATTTATCTATATGTGGACAGAGAGAGAAAAAGTGAGAAAGAATGAGAAAGAGAGAGAGAGAAAGTGAGAGAGAGAGAGAGAGAGAGAGAGAGAGAGAGAGAGAGAGAGAGAGAGATCAGAATTTCAAATATGTACCACAAAAGCACATTTTTAAAAAATAAAAAGGGTAATATTGGGAAACAGCTAAGCAAAATCAAAGCTATCAGATGTCTCGCCCTTCTCTACAAAAAAAGGTAAAAACAAATAAAATTTTACTTTTGTTAGTTTAAAATGCATTTTTTAAAACAGTTACTTCAAAACCTATAAAGTACTGTTACACTATTTTTTAATCTAATGTAAATACTGAAAATAATCACTATGCCTATTACTTTCTCATCATTCCATAACTTTCCAACAATAAAGCATTTCAAAGAAAAAAAAGATTAACTAAGCACAGACTTATCACGACTAACAACAATTTAATGTGTTTTAACCATGTCCAATAGGTTATAAGTCAATAATACTTTTTTGACACAAACCCCCTAATTGAGCCTCTGTACACTCCTTCCTTCATCTGTTATACTTCAGTTTTTTTCATTTTGAGATACTCTTTATCTTCCTACTCTTTATCTTCTCTTTATCTTCCTTACTTCAACAAATCCATTACTCTATACACTGCTGAAAAATAGGGAATGGTTCTAGATTTGTGTCAATTGAGAGGACCTACCTCACCCCTGTTAACTACCTTTCTACATTGGTAGATACAACAGTTAAAAGGCATAAGCTTTGCTTGCAAATACCAGCTTCAGCCTCCCTAGTGATGCAGGAAGCCTCTAAGCTTATGTTTGTTTGATTGTTCTCTTTGTTCTCACTGTACTGGTTCAAGGAGCTCCTATCACACAGCAGTTTCTCCATTCTGTCCTCTTTCTAAGCTTCATGTTCTTCGCATTACTTTCCTATAATACCCCAATATCTAAGTTTGTTTCTGCCCTCTACTCAACTCTGTTATCACTCAAGGCTACTACTGTTAGAATAAATGGTGCTTTCCTGGACAAATCATGACAAGCCAGCACAGGTCTCCCTTGTGGAACTTCATTAACAGAGGATCCTCTGAGGGGGAGTGAGTGGGAAAAATGGGAAGGAGAGAAAGAATAATGGTTCTATGGATCAGGGTTTGCATCTTTTATCTAGAGTGTGACTGTGGTGACATATGCCTTAGAGCGATGTGTGAAAGGTAGCTATGGCAACAGACACAGAAGCAGAGCTGTTGCCTAGAGATGGTATCTTTGCTCAGTAGGGGAGAAGGCTGTACACTGCTTCTGGCTGTCCATGGATGCAACTGATGCTAACAATTACCCTCACCATTCCTGCCTAGCAGCACTTCTAAATCTTCAAATAGAATTCATACTTTTCTCTTACTCTGACATCCTGATTATACTTGGTTTATAGACAGTAGTTCTATACACCACATCTATTGTCAATGAGCCTATAATCCTAAAATTTACTCAAGTCCTATGTTTTCCTAAGTAGGTGGCAGAAAGACACTGCTGACATCTCCAGGCCCCTACTAATGATATAATATTGGGAAATGATTTTTGCTGAGAAAGCTACTAAGGAGGCAAGCCAATATTTCTATATTCATATCCTACAGCATTTTGTTTTTATTTGTCAGGAGAGAAGTTATCACATCCCACCTTGCTACTTTTTTATTCCTTACCCACTTCTGCCTGGAGGAACATAAAACTCTTATCTACAGAAATTCATAAATTTATCTTTCCATTCTGTTATATATTAACTATAGTAGATTTATAGTTAAAAGCTCACTGTCTTCTACCAATATTACAATATTTTACCCCTTTCCTCTGTTTCACTTCTGGGCCCTTTGAGGCTAATTCCTTCCTACTTTGAATTCCCAAACTGCCCCTCCAAGCTCTGAAAGTTGTCCTCAAGTCTGGTTTCTTACACAGGACAGGTAATATCTCCCTAACTGACATGCAAGTCCTTCTTGAGAACTAGTCACATAGCTTGGCATATTGAGGCACAAACTCTCCTGATTTTTTTCAACACATCTTTTTCCACCCAATCTTTTGTCCTCCTAAGGGTTTCACTCAGGAATTATCCACCTGCACTCCAACCTTCCCACAGAGGGCTTCTGACCCCTAATTCATTTAAATCACTAGAGTAGTTTTTCTCAATAACACTGAGAGGTGTCTCTCCTTACCCAAAGTCTAGTACAATAATATCTTCTTACCATGGTATATACTTTTTTTAGGATTGGTAGAAACATTCTCTATTACAGCTTAGTCTGCATAAGTTTGTGATCCTGCCTCATGAATGTATTGCACAGATTTAAATTTCCTAGGTCCAAACACTCTGATAATGGCCCTGCATTCATTTCTAAAATCATTGTGTCTTCTAAGTGCTATAGTATTCATATTCCCTATGAAACAAAATACTCAGGAAAGTGGAAAGATCTAATGAATGGAATTACTAAGACTCATTTATCAAGATGGTAACTTAGTTTCACATGAATCTGTTATTGCCTTATGCCACACTGAGAAGAGGAATTGCTTGGGACAAGTCATTCTATCATTTTTAAATAAATAATAAAGGACAACTACTCAGATGAGCTTATGGAACCTCTCATGGCTAAGCTCCCTTACCTATAACTAATTCCTAAGTTTGGCTTCCTTTCTCACCCTGCAGGTGGGACTATCCTTGTTTTCCCAACCTCCCAGACAACAGGACCATGACAAATACCAGATGTTTGCTACCCAAATAGTAGACTCCTTGGCTAGGCTTTCTTTTTAGCCTCTGTATTACTCTCTGGCATGTCTCTAAATATAAGCCCCAATAAAAGGCTTTTTTCAACTGTAGAAAGGAAAAGCTCAGCTTCAATATAAGTGGCAACCCCAAGTATTTTGACTTTTCCAAGACCAAACAAACCCAGACTATACTATCAGTCCCTCCTGGAATAGGTACCCACATTGCAGCAGTAAGTACCATTATTCTGATCCAGAAAATGGCATAAAACCTCAAAAATTCTCTCATGTGGCTTTGCCAGATTTGGTTATCTTCACCATTTAGTTGCCTGGGGGAAAAGATGGGCCCAAGGGACTATGGGGCAGTACTTGCCAATATGTTGAGGTCTGGTGTTTGAGGGTAAGCAATAGTAATATTGTTTACATGTCTTGGGGAAGCATGTGGTACTCTTGTAGATTATATAGTAGAGACCATTCAACAGTCTGAAAGCATTATAAAGTCCAGCCTGTAAAAGCCTCCCCCCATTTTTTCTGCTTTTTGAAAAATTGTGTCTTTTTGTAGCCCTGACAATTCTAAAACTCACTTTGGCCACTTTTAATACATACTTTGAAAAGCCTATTTTATATCAATCTCTGAGTCTTTTCCATATCTTTGGTAGTAACATTGGGCCACTTGATGTAACTTCATGATATTTTGCATACCTTTGAAGAGTTACTGGTGGTGGCTATTCCCTTCACATGTGTAACCCTAAACTCTAAGTTCCATAACCTCAAAACCATTTTCTTTGCTTCATCATGGTTAATCCTAAAATTTGTAGAAGAAAAATGACTGATACTTTGGTGGTGCAATTTAAAGTAATCTGTCTTTGAGTGCATTTCAGGATGGCCACCTGGTTGTATTTTCTAAATCAGTGTATAGAGAAGTCTTCACTTGCTTTATGAAGTTCTTTTTATAGTGAACATAAGGGAGAGAACAGAGATAAGGTGAGCGTAATTATAATTCATTGTCAAAATGGTAGAAATAGAAGGGAAGAAACAAAAACAAGAATTTGCATCAAGCAACGGGGTCTTACAAGGAGTTTGTATAAAACTAACAACTTTACCCTTGATTGTAAGTAAAGGCTTTATTTAGCAGAGACTTGACAAAGTACAAAATGTACAAATGACTATCTCTTAGCTAGAATTTATCATAAAACAAATTATTTTAACTGTAAACAGAACTGTAAGGTATGTTTTCTAATTTTGGTCTTATTTCAAACTGTGAGATATTTGTTCCAGTCTTGTTCCCACATCAACTCCATTGTCATTTTAATCTCTGGACATAGCAAGTGACTGACTTTTGAATAATTACTCAGTCCTGCCCTTCATCAGCACATACTAAAATATCAATTTTAGGAAACTTATGAGCCACAGTAAATTCTCTTTTTTGCTACAAATTCAAGTTTACCATGTGCTTTTCATTTCAGCAATTAGCAGGTTGAGGCCCTTCAAATTTTTAGTTTAACTGTGTCCAGAATAAAGAGCTGATTTTGGAGTAATTGAAGAGCCAAAGTCAATTCCTATATGGTATCTGATATCTGAGTGAATATTTTCTGAGACCTATATAGATTGTGTGCCAACACGTAGAACAATGAATTCAAGACTTACAGAAGTTGGAAAGAACCTTTTTTCATCTAGAGACCAATTCTATTGCCAAACAATCAGTATTGTCTCTCTTGGTCCCCTGGGTTTTATACCTCCTTACCTACTGATTTCTATGTTTTTTATAATAATGAACACACCATGTTTTTTCATGTACTTTTAGGAAAGGATTAACAAAATTTCACAATGATTTACTAAATACTACTAATGAAATTTCCACAGGGTTCATACCATGGCTTCTGAGCCAGAACCTCTCCATTCAGGACTGCTTCAAATCAGCAAGAAATGTATCCCAGCCTTGTAAACTGCTTCAATGTTGCTTGCATATCCCTAGCCTTTCATAGTTCTGGAGAGCCAGGACTGTTAGATTTTATAAAAGGCCAAGACATGTTTGATAAGACAATGTTTCATTAGATTGGAGGGGTGTCTCAATGGGTCTTGACATACCCAGTCATACATCTGGCATTGTATAGAAGGGGAGGTATTTAAATGGCATACAGACAGAAAAAGCTACACAAAGAGAGAGAATGTGAGTGTGTGTGTGAGAGAGAAATACGGAAAGAGAGAAACACAGAAAGAGAAACATAGAGAAAGACAAACAGAGAAACAGAAAAGAAAACAGAGACAGGGAGACAGAAAAAAAAGGAGAGGCTGGCGAGGGCCACATGGTGAGAGATGATGCCAAGTATACTGCAGAAATGGAGAACGGGATCAGTGAGTGAAGAGAGTCAGAGAGAGGCAGGGAACAGGAATTGCAAGGAAGTGCCAAACACTCCCTTTTATAACAAGCCAGCTCTACCTGGCTGTTGCCAGGTAACTGTTTAGCAGAACATAGAAGGAATGCTAACATTCCTCCATTTGGGTGTAATGTATAAAGAATTAGAAATTAGAAAGTGGTAATGGTGAAACAGGAATAGGGTGGTAGTGATCTTTTCCTACTTCCGGCTGTCTTCAGGGCTAAATGTCTCTTAGAAACTAAGAAGACAGGGATGAGGTTATTGGTGCAGTCTTAGGAGAATTTGCTGTTTCCTGCTGTCCAGTATCTGTGTAAATATCTGTGGGTAGAGGAAACAGATCCAGAAGGAGAATCTGTGTCTGTGAGTGCAGGCTGGAGGTTTTGTGGGTTCCTTCTCTGGAGCTGTCCTAGATGTAGATTTTGAGTAAACACCTGGCCTTGATAAGATGCTGAAACATATATATGATGTAAAGAAATAAGTTCAGAATGATTGGGAGGGAAAATTAGGTGTACATTTGAACCCCTTAGATTTTCTTGGTTGTAGTGTGGGGAATCCCAATCTCAGGGAACAATAGAGGAAATACTACCTTCTGGAATAGGTGACATGTAGAATCTAGGGCAATTGATTGGCAGGTATACTTATCTGGATAGAGTCTATTTGGTTCCTAATAGGTAGCTCTGAGTGTGTTTTTGTAGCTTAGGAGTTTCCAAAAGAGATAAGGTTGTTAGCAGCATTAATAATCTTCAAGATGAGGTTATAGAAGACAAAAACCTGTGGAGCAGAAGGAGCAAGAGGGGCATTTTTTTCCTAGGAGACTGAATATATATAAATTTAACATAATGAGAAAAATTTTAAAGTTGTATTTAGAAAACAATTAAAGAAACTCAATATGATGATATTGTGAATATGATAACTGATCATATATTTTACCATGATAAACACCTTAAGTCTATAGTTCAAAGGCAACCAAAAAATTGTAATTGTAACTATAATATCTGACACTATAGATTTAGTGAGAGAAGCATTTCAAGTCTATACAAAAAAGGAAACAAAAAAAACCCTTTGTTATTATGATATCTGATAGTGTCAATTTTGCAAGAGATAGATTTATACTCTATGGTTAGAAGATAAATAAAAGAAGTTTAAATTTTGAATTTATGATTATAAAAGTTGTATCATATGGTTGAAAGTTTTTTTAGGATTAGCATAATTTATCAGAACTCAATTGGTTTTTGTTACCTTTGAATTCTCTATTTAACAAGAAGAAGAAATTTGAAGAATTTGGTCACTGGACACTGAGTTTTGATAAGGAATAGGAAAAGGTTACATCTCTGAAAACTTACACATAAACTTGTTTTTCACTTGTCATGAAGCCTGTGAGTAAGACAAATATGTCTTCATTTTAGATAAGAGATCTGCTAGTCTTCTCTTGTTACTAAATTGAGCTAATATGGTGGTGGATTACCTTGGGCTAAGGAGGTAGAAGTCTGTTTTCTAGCTGTCAACCTGTAGTTAGCTTAGCTCTCAATGTAATCAGAAATATACACAGAATAGAGTAAAATTTAGATGTCACATATTTAAGAAAATGACAGAAGTTGGTCCATAATTCATTAACTAAACAGTTTCTAGGTTCTTGTGGTCTCATTACAACTTGGGCAGAATCATTCTGGCCATCAGATCCAAAAGAGGAGAAGCTTTTTCCTGTGGAATAGGAACATGGGAGAAATGAATCACATTATCTTAAACAATATGAGATATTTAACTCTCCAGGTGTCCTCTGTCCACAATTTAGGCCAAGCTCTGGCATTGGACAAGGCAATGGAGCATTGCTTCTAAGTGGTTATCATACCATAACTGAGAAAGTCTTGTCATTGTGTCCATAATTTCTCAGATACTCTACTGACTGATTTTGTGTTTTAACTTGACACAAACTTGAGTCATCACAGAGAAAGGAGCCTCTATTGAGGAATGCCTCCATGAGATCCAGCCCTAAAGCATTTTTACAAGTAGTGATCAAGGCTATAAAGGCCCATTGTGGACAGTCCCATTCCTGGGCTAATATTTCTGGCTTCTAAACAAAAGTAATGTAAGCAAATTAGTAAGCAGCAACCATCCATGGCTATTGCATCAGTTCCTCCCTCCAGGTTTCTACTCACTGTGAGTTCCAGTTCTGACTTCCTTTAATGATAAACATTAATGTAATTTTAAACTAGATAAACTTTTTCTCCACAACTTGCTTCTTGGTCATGTTGTTTTGTGCAAGAATAGAAACCCTGTCTAAGACAAGTTAGTTCTGGGAGTGGGGTATTCCTGTGATAGCCTGACTATGTTTTTGTGAGGACTGTGGAAATATTTTAGAATACTGGGCTAAGAGAGCCATTGAGTGTTTAGAGTTCTATGGAATGTTCTGTAGGAGCTTGAAAGAAAATGTTAAAATCAGTACAAACAATGAAAGCCTAACATGGAAAAAAGCCTAACATGGTCACTATTTGTCAAGATCTGAAAAAAAGCATGTGTCACTCATATCAAGATCCATGTCATTAGCTTGTGTCTTCCAGCCTTAATGACTGAGTGACAGGTGTGCCTGCCATTTCTGGATTGTAGTTCATTCCAGATGTAGTCAAGTTCACAACCAGGTATATCCACTACACATATAAAATCCAACCATTTTGGTTACCTGTACTTTTTGTATCTTCAAGCCACCTGTCTACTGCACCTTGTTCCTCTCTCTCTCCATTCTGGTTATCTCCTGCTCTCCTACATGATTCATCTCAATCTGGTAATGTCCACTATTGATGTTTCCAGATGTCCTAACACCTTCTTTTACCTATGTTCTTCATTTGATCTACAAAAAACTTTAACCACCATCACACTTAGGATCAGTTGTGTTGTGTCCTATTTATTTTTTTCATCTGGTGCCAAAAAAAGGGTGTATAATGAACTCCCACCTTGGGACCTCAGGTTCTCGGACCCAAGTTGCTGGTATGCTATTTAAGGTCCATATATTTCAATTGTTTCTGCCAGGTATGAAACTTGATTGCAAAGTTTACCTTTTTAGCTGCTTCTCTCTTCAACATATCTTACAGTCTATCTCAGCTTGCCTACTTAGTAAGTGTTCTCTCTTAATTATTCCTTTTGAGCTCCAACACATGCCCTATTCTACTTACTATAATAAATAAACATCTCCAGCTGTTTTTTCTTATATTCTCTCTTTTGTGTGCACTAAACTTTCTTCTCCTCTATACTTAGAAGTTGTGCCCTTTGCTTTTCTTTTATTTATTATTGACAGTGTGTATAACATTACTCTAACACACCCATATGTAATTTAGGACTGATGATATTATGTTTAATAATCAATTAGTCTGGTGTTAATTATGGGCAATTACATCTTATTTGTTCATTGTTCTATATATATTTGCAATATTGTACTGGGTTTGAGACCCCTTGATGTTTCTATGTACTGTATAGAAATTTCATTTGCATTGTTCCTCTTTAGCTCATGTTTGGAATTCATGGTGAGAATATGGATATAATTTCTGTCATTTTTAGGAGGTAAAATCTTACAGCACATAGCTTGATCCTCTATCACAATTTTTCTTCAGTGTTCCACAAGGATTTCAGAACATGAGGTACAGCTGTGGTTTTGTAGAAGTTTGCAAGAATATAACCGACAATGTACTTTTGCTTTGCTGTTATTTTCTATTTGTTTGCATTGTTTGATTTGTTTTGTTTCATTGTGGTTTGCTTTGTTAGATAGTTCTGTCCCTGTAAAGAAAGATTTTCAGCTCAGGAAGAAAAATGTCCTGTGAACTCCATATTTTTTTTTTATCTATAAGAGGTTGGAATTTACTTAATTATCTTTAAAAAGTTAGTTAATATTATGGTCACACTGAGGATTTCAGATATCATTGTTAAAACTTTATAAATTTTCTTTATTTTATATTGTTCTATTTTAAACTCTAATTATTGGTTTGTATTCTTTTATCCTCATCAGATTACTTGTTTGCTATCATTTTCCAACTTCTTGCTCTTTATAAAATTAATGCAGACAATTCTTTCATTTTTCTGTAGTATAAACTAGGATATATATTTTCTTTTTAAATTAATTTTTAATGGATATTATATTTACATTTCAGATTTTATCCCCTTACCACATTCCCACCACCACCCAGGAACCCCCTATCTCATCACCCTTCCTCCTGCCTCTCCGAAGATATGCCCCCACCTATACTGCCACTCCCACCCTCCCTCAAATTCCTCTCCACTCGGTGTTCAGCCTTCATGGGACCAAAAATCTCCTCTCCCACCTGTGCCTGACAAAAACATCCTCTGCTACATATACAGTTGGAGTCATGGGTCCCTCCCTATGTGCTCCCAGGCTGATGGTTTAGACCCTGGGGAGCTCTGGTTAGTTGCTTGGTATTGTTGCTCTTCTCATGGGGCAACAAACACTTTCAGCTCCTTCAGTCTTCTCTCTAACTCCTCCATTGGAAACCCCTTGATCTGATCAATGGTTAGTTGTGAGCATCTGTCTCTGATTATGTCAGACTCTGGTATACCTCTAAGGAGACAGCTATATCAGGCTCTTGTCAGCATACACTCCCTGAAATCCACATCAGCCTCTACCTTTGGCGACTGCACATGGGATGAATACCCAGGTGGAATGGTCTCCAGGTGGCCCCTCCTTCAGTTTCTGTCCCACACTTTGTCTCCATATTTGCTCCCTTGAGTATTTGGTTACTCCTTCTAAGTAGGACTTAGGCATGTATACTTGGTCTTCCTTCTTCATGAGTTTCATGTGGTCTGTTTGTTGAATCTTTGTTGTTTCAAACTTTTGGGCTAATATCCGCTTATCCGTGAGGAAATACCATGTGTGTTCTTTTGTGATTGGGTTACCTCACTCAGGATGATATTTTCTAGTTCCATCCATTTACCTAAGAATTTCTCAAATTCATTATTTTTTAATAGCTGTGTAATACTCTATTGTGTAAATGTACCATATTTTTGTATCCATTCATCTGTTGAAGGACATCTGGGTTCTTTACAGCTCCTGGCTACTATAAATAAGGCTGTTATGAACATAGTGGAGCATATGTAGTTGCTATATGTTGGAGCATCTTCTAGGTATATGCCCAGGAGTGGTATAGCTGAGTCCTCATGTAATGCTATGTGCAATTTTCTGAAAAACAACCAGACTGATTTCCAGAGTGTTTGCACCAGCTTAAAATCTCACCCACAATGAAGGAGTGTTCCTCTTTCTCCACATCCTAGCCAGTATCTACTATCACTTGAATTTTTGATCTTAGCCATTCTGACTGGTGTGAGGTGGTATCTCAGGATTGTTTGATTTGCATTTTCCTGATGACTAAGGATTTTGAGCATTTTTAAGGTGCTTCTTGGGCATTTGAGTTTCCTTAGTTGAGAATACTTTGTTTAGCTCTTACACATTTTTAATAGGGTTATTTGGTTGTCTGGATTGTAATTTCTTGAGTTCTTTTTATATATTGGATATTAGCCCTCTATCGGAAGTAGGATTGGTAATGATCTTTTCCCAATCAGTTGGTTGCCATTTTGCCCTCCGTAGAGTGTTCTTTGCCTTACAGAGCTTTACAATTTTATGAGGTCCCATTTGTCAATTCTTGATCTTAGAGCATAAGCCATTGGTGTTCTCTTCAGGAACTTTTCCCCTGTGCCTAGGTATTCAAAGGTCTTCCCCATCTTCTCTTCTGTTAGTTTCAGTGTATCTGGTTTTATGTGAAGGTCCTTTATCCACTTGGACTTAGGCTTTGTACAAGCTGGTAAGAATGGATTGATTTGCATTCTTCTCCATGCTGACCTCCAGTTGAACCAGCACCATTTGTTGAAAATGCTGTCCTTTTTCCACTGGATGATTTTAGCTCCTTTGTCAAAGATCTTGTGACCATAGGTGTGTGGGTTCGTTTCTAAGAATTAGACCTACGAACTTAATATATAACAAATCATTTGGCATGTATCTTATAGGACTTAGGTAAGCTCATTCACTATATACTTTTCAAGTTCTATTTTTTTGGAAATTTTAATTTTCCTTCACAACTCTAAAAAAAGAGACAGAATGAAACAGAGAATTGTGTGTGTACTTTTTTTTTCCATTCATCATTTATAATGGATTTAGTCTGTTTTCATTTGCAAGGTATAACGAATATAATAGCAGTAAACATGGTCTAGTAAATGATTATGGAATAGTAAAATGAATCCTTTAGGAATACCAAAATGGTGTAACTGGAGTATGAAGTAGATTTATTTTAAGCTCTTGATAATTCTCCACACTGATTTCAAAAGAGGCTGCACAACTTGCAATCTGACCAACAACAGGTGATTTTTCTAATTCTCCCACATCCCTACAGCATTTTTTGTTAGTTTTGTGTTAATTTTTATCATTCTGATTAGGATGAAGTAGAATTTTAAACTTGTTTTGATCTGCATTCTTAAGAGAAAGATTTTTAGCATCATACTGAAACATGGAAAAACTCTGATTTCATAGTTGGATACGTCACTGAATAAGGCAGACCATACAATGTGGATTGGCAATAAGTCTTGGCTCCTCAGCTATACCAGGTTTCCATTTGATATTTACCAGTCTACTAATGGTATGGAACCTACTTTACATGCTTCTTTATCAGGCCTTAACTCTGTCCACATGCGTACACTGTAAATGTCTTAAACTTGGGTTTTGCAATTATGTGAGGTTGAAGTTGAGCAACACCCATGACAAAGCATAAACTGAAAAATAAAGAGTTTTGCTATTTTATTGTAATTAGTTTCTGATTTTCTGCAGCTTAAGTGGCATATTTAAGGTTTAAGGACTTCTAGCATATAAAAACATACCTACAAATTAATGTATACTAAAACTGGACCACAGTCATTTTAAAAAAGAAAATGAGGGTAATCTAGACCTAGGCATACTACATACAGGAGGGAAGGGAATGGTAAAATGGTATGATGCTGCATCATGTATATTTATAGAAGTTATACCATCTCTTCTCACTTACCTACAGGACAGGTTAGGGGCACAATAATTACCTTACGTTGACAGATTGGTTATGAGATTCCAGGTAGACTAAAAATAATGGCAATAGGCAACCATAGCTCAAGATATGTTCTTTGTTCCATCTCCTGGTTTAGTACAAATTTTCTTGTAAATTGTTTCTTGTATATTAAAAGAATTAGAAAAATTTGAGTGACTAATACACAGTTAAATCCTTTCAGAGAGATGGTCAAATATCACAAATTTCATTTGTAGAATATCATTGGATAATACATGATCACCTACTGGCCCATAAAATATTCTTATAATCAGACAAATCTCAAAGTGACTGTGTATACCTGTAACCATGATAAGCAACAAATTATTTTTATTGCATCATTTTATTCATTTAATGACCACCTATACATATGGAATGAATTTTACATAGTCTTTAATAAAGTTGGCTGTTTCTCCTAACATTTTTTCTTGATCCTTTCTATTGACTACCACTCACATGACCTAGAGACATGTGTAGAATCAAAAAGGGAAGAAACATAATTTCTGTTTTATGATATTTCCTGTTTTGATAGCATGACTCAAAAATTAGGATCAATCTTATAATATGTATACTGAGTACAAAGAAAGTACATGCCTGTAATTCAGCAGTTGATATTGAATCCATACTGAAGCAGCTGCAAATTTCCCATGTAATATAAAATGCCATAATAAATTTTATAGAGATATTAATGTATTTTCTTTTATATAAATAGATATGGGGAGCATATGCTGTATGAGTTTAGATGGAAGGTACATGGAGAAGTAGGATTTTTGTCCTATTTTACTATCAAATATGTATGTCCCAAAATTATCTTTGATGCACCCATGTCCAATATAGGCTATCCCCTATTATCTGACAGAGAAGAAGCAGAGAGTACAACATTAAAAGTGTATAGGCATTTATTTTATTTTTCCTGATATATAAAAAAAAGTATGTAATAAAAAAATTCAGCATCATATTTTTTTCTGCTACTTGCATTCACCGAAAATTTAAAAGCATGTTTTGATAACTGTGCATTTTTGTGATCACTGCCTTTTGTTTTGTGTACAGTTTCCTTCAAAGTACTAGAAGACACCTAGATGAACACAGCATATATTTTTATGCATTTATTTTATTTCCTACATGAACATAGTAGTTATATAATTTCACACAACTTATTAAATTATTTTTCATCCAATTCATCTAAGGTCTTTCAAATAAATGTATATCTTCTAAGCCATTAGAATTTACTTTCTCATCAATAACCATGAGCTAAAACTTTCCATGCTCCATTTGCAAAACTCTCATCTCTAATTGGCCAGTCTTCATTGTTATGTTTTTGTGATTCCTGGCCCATATTGTCCTGTCCTCTCTTTCTCATAGTCTCCTGCCACCAGCACAATTCCAGAAACCAAACCTATGCAGATCACTTATCTGCCCTTCTAGGGGCTTGATTCATCATTCAACAATACCTTCAGGACAAAGTTATATAGCAATGCTTCTGTTTATGTTCAGAACTTCTCATCTCTAAGGACAGCAAGGACTTTGGGGCACAGTATTTAACAGTATAATATATAGCAAAAGAATAAACTTCAACAATTTCCCCTTTTGTCCAAATAAAATGTTCTTTCTTTTATAATGATAAACACACACAGTAGGAACTATTATGAAACAATATGAAAGTTTTTAGGAATATATTGTATTTAAAAAGCTCAGTCTGTTTGCATTGGGCAACTTAGGAGAAACTATTTTATCTCTCCTATCTTGGTGAAAACAGAGTTTTGTATCTGAGTAAATTTCCATCTTAACTTAAAAATATTTTCTTAGACCTAAAGTATCTTCATAAATATTAAACAACTTAAATTCAATTGTGGGATGATAAACATCTAGTCTTCATTCATACTAGAGACCTAAGGGAAAAAAAATAATAATTATCTGTGAATGCAGAAAGCACAGGGATAAAGATTCAAAAATGGATAGAAATGACAAATATATCTGACTTCCTGGGGAGCCCCCAATATTTTTTAAAACTTTTGAGTCCCTATCTTTATCCTTCTGTCCCAGAAAGTCTGGCAGACATTATGTGAAGCAGAAATTATGAAGAATTTGCTTAAACTGTCTCATAAATTGGCTATCCTGTGCCCATTAGATTTTTTTTGGATAACATTTTATCTACAGACAAATTTAGGGCATTTGTCTCAGGGCAAATTTGCCACAATTGAAGTAACTCCATATGTGGTTATTATCTCTTATCATATCCTGTGAAGTGGAATGTGGGTACTGTCAAAAACAGACATATTCCCTGGTCAAAAGATCTTTGAAAAATAAAATAATATGAAATGTCAAAATCTGTGGATCTATGAGGGTTTGAAAATCATCTATCTATTTATAGCATATGTGAATTGCCAAACATTGTTTATGGCTCTGCCATTTATTGAGTAATGTGTTAGCATCGGAATACATACCGATATTTTAGTTCAAGCTTTAACCATGCAATCACATCCTGGAATCATGTACACCTAACCAAAATGTATTTCAATACTTGCTGGAACTCTGAAAAGCTTTGGGACAAAAAGAAATCACTTTCCCAACAAATGGAGTCTTTAGATATTCTCACATTCTTTGATATTCTATATTATTCTATGCAGTTATCTTGATGTAGGTCTTGTATAACATATTTATTAAGATACGATTAGCCAAAATATGTACCATATATAAAAATATATTTCATAGCAAAAGTTGTGGCATATGGCTATGAAGTATTTCCCTAATCTAAAAATAGCTGTGCTACATGTGTTTTCTTTTAATGATATGTCTAATGAATATTGTAATTTTTTAAAACTCATTCCAAGTAATATAGTAAACATCTAATGAATAACAAAGATTTTTGGTTAAAATTTAGTTCAAATTTTCCCATTTAATATTTATAAGTAAACGAGAAATATAATGATGAAGGAAACATTACTTTCAGTTGGTATTTGCATGATGTACATTTGTGCAATTCTGTAATTCATTCTATCTTCTACAAAATTAATTTTTTTTTTGCTAAGAGTTAGAGTTTACTCAACTGTAGATATAATGAGAAATATTTATAACACAAAACCATTCTGTTTTAGGGAACTGATTTTGTTAGTGTCCCCTCTAGAGATCATGTTCCCTCTGGCATTGGTAGTTAGCTATATTTCAGTTATCAGGAATAAATTTATTTCCTAGACATGATATATGTCTTCAATAATCTATGAATAAGTTTTTAAACATTCAGGTGTGGCTTTAAGCATGGAGTCCATTAATTCCATTACAAGGCAATCATTGAAATGTGAAATCATTTGTGAAATCATGAAGTTTACATAAAAAAAATGTGTTGCCAATACCAGTTGTATTTACATTAACATATCCTGGTAGAAAGAAGAAGGCTATATACATTTCTGAAAAATAAAAGCATTCTCCTTACTAATTAATATTGTAAGAAATATTTATTAAACTTACTGGAAAGTTATGGTGAGCCTGACATGAACTAAATGAGAGGCCTCCATGCTACTATTGTTCCAAAGCACTTGTGGGAATAATATGGTAACTGCATAAACACATTCTCATTTCCTAAAATTTCTATCCTTTATTCTACAATAGTAGTAACTGGAGAAACAGAGAGGACAACAAAAACTAAGGAGAAAGAAGACTACATGGTCCTTCAGAAGGAGCAGCAGTATGGTTCTAGGTTCTTTCTACAGCACTTGAAGAGTCTGTCCAAGGAAAAAATAAATTTACCTGTCTAAATGGGACTTAGGAGTAACACCAGTATACTATCTGTAGTTGTAAGACAGTGAAAACTTGGAAGCTCAATGGATTTGTACAAAACAGAGCCAGATGCTAGACAAGTTCCTGACATGAACAAGCAGAAGAAAGTCAGACGTGCTACTTATATTGGGAGATTTTAAATGTATTTCTGGGATGACCCCTATTGATCATGGTGAAGAATAATTTTGATGTGTTCTTGGATTCAGATTCCAAGAATTTTAATCAATATTTTGAACAGTATTCATAAGGGTACAGGACTAAGCATGGGTAACATAATGAAGGAGTTAGAGAAAGGATTAATTTATTTACATTTCACATGTTATGCTCCTTCCTAATTTTTCCTCAACAAATTCCGATTTCATCCCCCTCCCACCTGCTTCTATGGGGGTGTTCCCCAATCCACCTTCTCTCTCCCTCCCCACTGTCACAGCATTCACCTATGCTGGGACATAAAGCCTCCACAGGCCCAAGGGTATGCACTCCCATTGCTGCCAGATAAGGCAATCCTCTGCTACATAAACAGCTCCAGCCATGAGTCCCTCCATATGTACTCTTTGGTTAGTGCTTTAGTCTTTGGGAGCACTGGGGTGTCTAGTTGGTTAATAATGTTGTTCTTCATATGGGATTGCAAATGCCTTCAGATCCTTCAATTTTTCCACACACTCTTCCATTACAGCCCACACGAACAGTCCAATGATTTGCTGCTAACATCTGCTTCAGGATTGGTCAGACTTTGGCAAGCCATCTCTGGGTGCTTCTATACCAGGCTCAGGCCAGCAAGCACTTCTTGGAATCAGCAATAGTATGTGGGTTTGGTACATGCAGATCTGATGGATCCTTACATGGAGCAGTATATGAATGGACATCCCTTCAGTCTCTGCACAAATCTTTCTCCCTGTATTTCCCTTAGACTTGAGCAATACTGGATTAATATTTTAGAGGTGGATGGGTGGCCCCATCTCTCAACTGAGGTCCATGCCTAACCTCTGGATATGGTGTCTAGAGGTTGTCTCACTACTTTGTTGGGTATTGCAGCTACTGTCATCTCTGTTCTATCCTGGGAGCTTCTTGTTTTTCTGGCATATGGAACTTTCTAATAGTTACACCCAGAGGTACAGACCTGCATTCAATATCCTGACCTCTGTACTTCTCTACTGCCATAGTTACCTGACAATTTTTCCCTTATTTCTTCTCTCTCTCTATTTCAGGTCCCTTACTCCCACTACATCCTGTGATTATGTTGTTTCCCCTTCTAAGTAGGACTGAATTATCCACATATTGGTCTTCTTTCTTCTTGAGGTTCATATTATCTGTGAGTTGAGTGTTAGGTATTCTCAGTTTTTTTCCTTATATTCGCTTATCAGTGAGTATGCACCTTCTATGTTCTCTTGAACTGGGTTACCTCAAACAGGATGATATTTTCTAATTCCTTCCATATGCCTGTAAAGTTAAGTGAACTGCAAATCAAAACAACCTTGAGATACCACCAAACAATAGTCAAAATGTCTAAGATTAAAAATTCATTTGACAGAAGAAGCTGGTTAGGATGTGGAGAAAGAAAAACACTCCTTAATTTCTGATGGGATTGTAAGCTGGTTGAACCTCTCTGGAAATCAGTCTCATGATTGCTCAAAAGTTTGGACATTGTATTATGTGATGGATTGTAAATGCTTGGACAAGGAAGTAGTTTTGCTAAAGTAGCTGTGTCACTGTGGGCATAGGCTTAAGACCCTCACCTTAGCTCCCTAGAAGTCATTCTGTATTACACTAGCAGCCTTCAGATGAAGATGTAGAATTCTCAGATATGCTTGCATTATGCCTGCCTAGATGTTGCCCTGCTCCCACCTTCATAATGACAGAAACTCTAAACCTGTAAGCCAGCCACAATGAATTGTTGTCCTTAATAAGAGTTGCCTTGGTCACGGTGTCTCTTCACAGCAGTAAAACCCAAACTAGGATATAATATTTGAGAATCCAGCTATACCACTCCTGGGCATATACCCAAGTATGCTCCAACTTATACCAAGGACACATGCTGCATTATGATCACAGCAACTTTATTTATATTAGGCAGAAGCTGGAAACAATTTAGATGTCCCTCAATAGAGAAATGGATACAAAGCTGTGGTACATTTACACAGTGGAGTACTACTCAGCTATTAAAAAAATAACTTCATAAGATGTATAATATAAATAAAAATAAAATAAGGTTTACCTACTGCTTTTACAGTTAGGCTCTGTGATCCTTGTTTTGACTTCTTTTTAACCTCAGTATTATCTTCTTCAAAAGAAAAATTTGCATATAATATTTTCCATTTACATCACTTTTGCTGGGTTCTTCAAAATTTTTCCCCATCCCTTAATCCATTTAATTATTCTATATGGTATAGTTACTTTAGGTTATCTATTTTTATCTAAGGTTCAGCAATGGATGTAAGAAAAACTTGATGCTTTATTTGTTGTTTGATGTGTGGATAATTGCACATGTAAACTATGTACAGTGCATTGTAACAATTCCTCAGTATAATACCACATCATGTACATTCATCACAGATAGACAAAGACAGTGTTCTTATAAACTAAAATTAAACTGCTCATAAATCTTCCTTATCTTTTACTTATACAAGCCATCTAGAGAGATATAACACTGTGATTCTAGCTATTCCAACAGTTATCAAAATGCATGCAGTCAAATCCTGGGTATATCATTCTGTAAAACTAAAATGACCTTTCTTCAGAGGTTAAGAAAGATATCCAATATTTTATTTGTAACCAGTCTTTGGACAATTTTACCCCAAGTGTTTAGAAATGTCCCTCACTTATTTGTCCTACTCATAGTTCAGGCCTCTGTATTAGTGAAGCCTTCATGACATTTTATTAGAGCATAAATTATGCCATGGGACATTGGAGGACAAAAACTATACTTTAACTTTTTCCCTCCTAATCTTGTAATATTGGCTAAATAGCATATTATTGACAATCTTCACTATTCCAGCCATGCTTTATAAATTATCTGTTTTTACTTAAGGGAAAAATGAACAGCCTAAACTCTTGACTCTGAATGGGCTAAGTAAAAACTTACTTACAAAAAAATCCATAAAATTATTCAAAATTGCATCTCTCAAGAGTCCCTTTTTTTCTGGGTTCAACATGTCTCAAACTGTGGTTTGTGCCATATTTGGGAAGTCCCATATCTAACATAATACATTTCAGATACTTACATTATGTTTCAAAATGTTCACAAAGTAGTGAAAAATATTGTCATGGTTGTGCGTTACTTCAGCATGAGGATCTTTATTAATGTCTCAAAGCATTAGGGAGGTTGAATATCATTCAGCAAGATGGATAAATCCTACACTATGCCCATTAAATTATTTTTAGTCTTGATCTTTGTCTTTATTAATTGTATGTAAAAACAAGTGATCAAATTTCACAAGACTTTACTGATTTTGCTTGTGGATATGTAAGCCACTTTTGAGACACTCCTTTTTCTTGAAAGGTATCATAATGATTTGGTGTGTTTTAAATAGTCTTGTTGTATTCACATTGATAAAACTTTGGTCCTTTAATTACTGGTGTTCAGTTTATCTTCACCATGTTTTAATAATCATGAAGTGCCTCAGATAAAGGGAACACAGTGTTATAGTGTATGGTTCATGTGGAAAGCAACTACAATAAAACATTTAAAATAATGCTATTAAAAGAATATAATTGACTTGTTTCCTTTCTAATGATCAGTACTCTTAAGACATTTATCAGACTGTCACTATACTGTCATTATAAATGTTAATTGATATTATGAATACAGACCATTTCATAATGTATACACATTCACTTGAATGAGTTTAATAGTAAGAAGTAAAGAACAGAGCACCATCATGACTGTTCTCAGGCTTCCCACTTGAACATCCTTAAAGAATTCTTGTGAGTTATTGAGGTTATTCACCTTTACCTCATGATAAGCTCCCTAGATTAAGATAAAATAACACACTGTTTTTGCTTCACTCATTATAATTTTCCATGAATAAATACATATACATCAGTCCTCCAAGCCTGTAAGGGAGGAGAAAACGGGACTAAAACATATACCCAATTTTTACTTCATAATGATTCATTGAAAACTAGTATTCAATTTATATTCACCAAGTTTTAATAACCATAAAGAGCCTGATAATATATATATATATATATATATATATATATATATATATATATAGAGAGAGAGAGAGAGAGAGAGAGGATAATTATGACTAGTTTTGGACTCATAGGTCTCAGGAACATATGTATGTTAGAGATAAATGTTCCCTCAGAAAAAATTAGATTCATAAAGGACACAGATCCATGAGTTGCCTTTGCATTGGTTATGGAGGTACATATAGAATGTTTTCAGTGGCTTTCTACCACATTGTTTTGAGCCTTTTGCTAACCCATCTGCCTGGGTCACACATACTCACTCAGGGTTCTGTAGGTAACCTCATTAAACCAGTGGATCACTAACCTAAACTTTATGAAACCTTTATAAGTCTTTGAAATTCCTGGCTAATAAGACCTTTTTTCATGTCTCCCCAAGAAAGGACACACAACAGGAAAATATGTCCAGACTCATTTGAAAAACTTTCATTCTTAGTGGTTAATGGATTTTTTAAAATAAACTACATTAAACACATATGGAGAGGTAGGCCAGTATAATGGGCATTCATTGAACTGCAGTTTTCAAACTCGTACACTACTGTCACTCTGTCATCATTCTGATTCAGGGTCAAATGAGTTGTGAATACAGGAACATAAGCATGATATATATGATATACAATTAGTTTAATATATTTCAACTGGCTTTCTGTTAAAATTTGAACAAAAATTTTTTTAGGAAGGTACCAAACATTTACTTTGATTATGCACAATGAAGTATTGTCAAACACATTTTACAATTTAAAAGTAGATTTGAGTAATTCTTAGAATTTTTATATCTATAAAGTTATAATTTTTCATATATGTATTTTATGATTTAAACTTCAATTGAATGGTTACAGTAATAAGAAGGTATTTTCCTTATTGATTTTCTTAACCTAATACACCTGGCATTATCATTAGAAAAATAATTGAATAGAAATGTGGAGGGAATACAGATCTATTATATTTTTAATCTAGAAGTGTGACCTTTGAAGATAAGCTGTTTTATGTGACTGTTTTCTGATGTCTTTTAAGTTAAATGATTTACACTCTGAAGCTAATTTTCTGGGTCTTTTTTATGATTTAGCTTTAGATTCATTGATAATTTCCTGTATCTCCTATCAGGTAACAACTTATCATTTTTGGATGTGTGAATTGTAACATATTGCTTTCTTTTGAAGTGAAAATTAACTTTTGGCTTACATACCTGTGGATTACTTTTTGAGTTTTATTTTTCTTTTCCCCTCTCACCTCCCAACTTCCCAAACCTGATCACCATTTCTGGTACTTCTATCATCTCCTCTTCTACCTAGTTGTGTCTCTCCACTCAACTCTCATGACTATCTAGTTATGAATGAGATTTGTGAATCCTGCATTTGGACTTCCATATTACCCAGTTTCTTTTGGTCTGTGGATTGTACCATATTTGTCATGAATTTTATGGCTAATGTCCACTCCTAAATTTATATATAACATATGGCCTTCTGGTTTTGGGTTACCCCTCCAGGATGATATTCTCAAGTTTTATTAATTTCCCAGAAAAAATACATAACATCTTCTTTTTAAATAGATAAATGGTATTCCATTGTGAAGAGGTGCCAAATTTTCTCAGAGCCTGTCAAGTTGATTTCTAAAGTGGTTGTAAATTTTTCCACTCTCATGAACATTGAAGGAATTTTCTCCTTTCTCTATCTACATCTTTGACATCATGTGCTATCACATGAGGTTTTTTTCTTTTTGATCTTAGGAATTTTGAGGAGTATAATTTTGAATGCTTGGGTCATTTTGATTTACATTACCTTGATGATTAAGGATGTAGAAAACTTCATTATTCTATACACTATTCTTTACAAAAAGCTATCAGCACTTATTTTAAGTTATATTATGGAATATTTGTCTATATATAGTTTTGATTGTAGTTTAAAGTTTGCATATGTTACATTTACACAAGTGTTGTTTGTTATGCATCTTATATATGTCTGATACAGAATCTCACTCTGCTGCCATCTGAGACTTCAAGTTCATTACTGAAACCATGCTACCTCTCAGCAACATGAGAAGATCAAAACAGATGCACATCACTACACTTAGCCAGCGGTATTGTAAAAACTCTTTATTATTGACTTTCATTTTAGCTTACTTGTGTATAAATTGAATTGAAATTTTATATTTTCTCATTTACTCTGGATTGGCTTAAATCAAATTGACATCTAACCATATTTTTATTATTTGCCATGATTTTTTTAAATTGCATCAAGATATGTAAACACTGAAATATATTTTGTAATATTATATTTTTGTGATTTACAACAATACTTAATTCAAATGTTTTATTATATCATTCCACTCCCTGATGTTCTTCAGACCTTCTCACAATCACAATCAATTTTAAGCTCTTTATGCCCCTAAAAAATGTTTAAAGCCTTAAAAATCAGGAAAATTAAACCATATTGAAAATAAACTATCAAAAACGAAAACAAAAACAAGATTATGCCAAAAGAACAAAAAGAAAGAAGCACCAAACTGTAATCATATCAAAGCACAGTCAAAAATTCAGAAACCTGTGGAGTTGAATTAGTTCTTTATTAATTTATTTATTTTTGTATTTATGCATTTATTTTTAGTGGATATTTTATTTACTTACCATACAGATGTCATCCCCTTTCCCTATTTCTTCTCCCTAGAACCACCATCCTATTTCTTCTCCCTAGAAACACCATCCCATTTCTTCCCCATCCTTCTTTAGCTTTTATACTATTTTGACTACATACATGTATTAACATCAGTACTAGGTTGAGGCTCTAGCATTATAATAGATGCAAATAGACAAGGAACAAGCAATACAATAAACTCAAATAGTCAAAGAAAAACAAGGCATTAAACCCAATTATGTGAACACTCCCATGATCACTATTTCTAAATGCTTGTAGGATGGACAAACTATCTGACCCTACTTCCCTGTCCTAGCCCAAGGTCATTTTAATGTATGAAGCCTGCTACCTTGTTCTAGCCTAAAATTTAGATTCCTGTCTGACATTACTTCTTTGTTACAGCCTAATATTTAGGTTTATACCTTGAGGTTAGTTCTTTCTTCTAGTCTAAGATTTAGATTCCTACCTGAAATTACTTCTCTGTTCTAGCCTAATGTCATACTCCTACCTGAAGCCTGCTTCCTTCTCCATAGCCAATGTCATATTTCTGCCAAGCAGCCCATTTCCTTGTCCTTGGTCCATGTCAGATTCTTACTAAGTAGCCCCAAAGGCTCTCCACCTCTCCCCTTTTTTAGATCATTAACAAGACTGAGCCTATCTTAGGTTGTTCTGACATGATTGCCTTCCTTACCATTCATGAAATGTGCATTATCAAAAGCAATTCACTTCTGTCTTAGGTTGGTAAGGCTCTGTGCAGAATTTTACCTGTCTTTGACTTGTTAGCCTGTTAGTGTAATAACTATGTCAGGGGATCATTATGATGTTCAAGCCATGTTATTTGGGTGCCAACATGTTGATGTTGTTAAAGACAAGCTTTAACACAGTGGGCAAATTTACAAGTATTCCCAGGACAAAAAGGGCTTGCATAATCAGGATATATATGACACTCTTGAAGCTTGATCAAAATAGAAATACTGACCTCAGGTTGAGTAATTTTATCAGCAGTATATGCATTTTCTATGCTGAGCAGCGAAACATTCTTTAAATTTGTAAGCTTACTGTGTAATGTTAAAACATCCAGAGTAGTTTTAGTATTATGACAAATGCACTGCAAGTGTCTTTAAACGTTTTTGTACCTATAATGACTACCACTCTAAATTTTAGAATTAACATGAATTCAATGGTATTTGGCATGACACTCAAGATGGCTCCTTACTCTTAAACTCTGAAACTTTTTCCAAAAATTTGAATAGGATAAACGGCAACAATCATTTGTTCCAAATGTGTATCAAAATTCTCCTGTATATTCAACATATTAGTAACATGTTTTGCTAAATGATTAACAAAAGAAGCTGCCTTAACTCCTGCATCAAAGCAATTGCAGAAGTAGTTTTAGCTATTAATGTAATTAAAGCTTTTGTCCCAGCAATATTCAAGCCTATTACACTCTTGCTTCTTCTTAAAGCCTGACTCACTTCTTATAGTACTTGCTAGCTTTTTTCAGAAGACCAAGTTTCTGTGATACTCAGGGCAATAAAAGAAAAGCTGATTAATAAACCTAAGTAACCAATATGCCAGATTTCAACATACTCACACAATTAGAAAATGAACTTACATTAAATTCTGTAGAAGAAACAAAATTAATTTTAACTTCCAAATATGTCTCTGAAAATGTTCAGAATCAGACTTCAAAATGAAGACTGTTGTTTCCAATATTGGATTGATTTCTATGCCAGTACAAGATTGAGTTCAAATAACTTGTCACCTTTAAGAAATATTTAAGAGTCATTATAACATCCCTTTTTTGGTTCTTTGTTCCACAAGGTCGAAAAACTTGAGGGAAGGCAGTTTGTCCCATCAGAGGTATAGGTTAGCAAAGGTGGATCAGGAACATATGTTCAATAAAGCTTTCCAGTCTCTGTTGTCAAGGCATTAAGCAAGATCCCAGGACAGTGCCATTCTTTGTTCAGTCAATAGCATGTATAAAACATCGCTCTGGCAGCCAACATGCTTCTGCAGCATCCTGCAGAAAAAAAAATAGTAAAAAACCAAAGTACTGTCATCAACAGTGGGGCCTTGTTGTCTGTCTGGGGAGAGAACCCAAAATTGTCATGGCAACAACTTGGGTAGTTTGGAAATTTCTGTTTTATTTATGATGGCCTTCTTGGCCCCATAACTCAATTAAATGTAAACTAGTTCCTGTATTGGACACTTTGTTTGTTGAAAAGTAATGGCTAGTTAAGATGCATTATTTGGTGATTTCATTTAGATCACACATGAATACACACACGCACACATGTATAACTTATAACATTTTGATTGAATAGATTTATACAAAGAAATCACAAATGGAAGAGTTCTCATGTCTAGGCAGGAGTTGCTATACTGTTCTTCATGAATAGCTGGTACTACACTACCTGAACAACTTGAAACTTGGACCTAATTTCAGTAGAAGCATAGCACTTGGGATCAGCTGAACAAAATGTGTGTCTCAAAGTTTTGTGTGTGTATAACCACAAAACTGTTACCACTCACGTACCTAATTCTTAATGTGAGATGTACAAAAGATAAATAATAAGGAAATATGACAAAGACAATTTTACATTTATTTTCTAAATTAAATTGTTTTATTTATATTACAAATGCTTTCCTCCTCACAGTCCTAGATCCAAGTGTCCTATATCTCAATTCTGCTCCCCTTTGGCTCTGAGAGATTGCTCTCCCACCCATCCACTTTCTCCACCTCACACCCAAACCACAACATCTCCCTTCCCTGGGGCATTTAAATGTCTCCATGATTATGAACAAACTCTCAAATTCTGATGAGAAAAGGCACTCCTCTCCAACATTATATGTGCTGGGGGCCAGATTTGAGCCCAAATATTCACTTTGGTTGGTTGCTTAGGTCCTGGGAGCTCTAAGGGGTCTGCATTAATTGATACTGTTTTTCTATTATGGTGTTGCAATCCCCTTCTGCTCCTTTGATCAAACCCCTAACTCTTACATAGGGGTTCCTGTCTTGAGTCCAATGGTTTGCTATAAGTATATATAGATCAGTCTCAGTCAGCTGGTGGTAGAGTCGCTCATATGACAGTAATGCTAGGCTTCTCTCTATGAGAAAAACATGGCAGCATTAAGAGTGTCAGGGATTTTGGGCAGGGACAAAACTTTAATATTTCTTTTTATAACGTTGTAAATGAGTGATATCTTACCTCCTTCTGTGATTTTACCTGGAATGAAGGAAAGAGTTTGATCTGTTGAATATTATAGAGATTTATATCTCAAAAATCTCAAGCAAACATAAGTTATTATACAATTCCTCCACATTTTCTTATTCTACGTCTTGTATTGGTGGAATTTAGATTTCTCCATAATCATGGAGTATGCTACTTGCCTGTGGAAACACAACATTATGGCTTCATCCATTTAGATCTCTCTCTCTCTCTCTCTCTCTCTCTCTCTCTCTCTCTCTCTCTCTTTCTCTCTCCTTCTCTCTGTCTTATCTATCTATTTATCTATCTATCTATCTATCTATCTATCCATCTATCTACAAACCTATTTGTCCATCTATAAATCAGCTTTGTGTTTCTTTTAAAACAATTGAGTTCAACTAGTTTTGATTGTATGTACATAAGTATATCATCATTGCCTGTTATATTGGCATCCAACAAATAGCATTGCAGACCACCCTAAGTATCTATCTCTATGCTACATTCATCTATCACAAATATTCTCAAAACATATGACAGAAACTCTATTTCCAGTTCCTTCTGTGCTCAAATATTTATTTTCATTTGTTTCCTATATGTTTTATGCTACAAACAAACTGCAAGAGTGGATAGGGCCTGAGAAGGAGCAATATAGCAATATAGTCCCTGAGAAGGACAGGGAGATCAACTGAAGTGGAGAACAGCTTAATTTTCTTTGCACCACTGAGGATATTTTGTCTTTGTCTGGACTCAAAGGAGAAAAAAAGTTTCCAATGGGCCACAGGTTTTATTTACATTTTTTCCAAAAGGGATTATACTATTTTTTATTTTAAAGAATTTTAAAGACATAATTATGCAAGTAGAATGAAGAGTTGATGGCCTGACATTGCCTATATATTGGTTCCCCTGTGTTCCCTTTTCATAGACTATAATTTTTTATCTGTTTTGGCTAATATCTGACGACTTGGGAATTTTGATGCAAGAAAATCAAATTATAGTAGCTTTTATTTAATAAGAATTTAGGTTCCATTCTTTTTATGTTTGAGCCTTAAAAAAAACATGGCTCTGACCTGAAGTTCTAGTATCACCATGATACTTAGTAATCTATAAACATAGTTCATAAGGCATCTCGAAACTTTTCTGATTCTTATATTAAATATTACTATAGTTTCACAGATGATTTAGTTAATAAAAATGTTTAGCTTATGAATATAGTAAACCATGTACTAACAGTGCAAACACTTTAATGTCTCTAAATTAACATATACCAAATTAAAAGAATCTTTAGCAACCTGTTTCCTTGGTCAGCTCATGTCATGTGTTTTTCATATCTCAGAATGAAGTCATTTCACATGGTTTAAGATTAACTAACATAGACTTATAATAACTAACAACAAGTTATGAGTTTTAACCATGTGTAATGTTTTATAGGTCAATAATCCTGTTTTTTTTAATGACCCTTCTAACTGAACCTACACACCTTCCCTCTTAACATGTTAAATTTTATTCTCTCAGTTCGAGATGCCCCTGCTCTTTATCTTCCTGACATTCACAAATCTTTTACTCTATACACTACTGAAAAATAGAGAATGGGTTTAGAGTTTTTGGGTCAATTGAGAGGACACATTCTTGCACCCATTAACTATCTTTCTATACTCCTAGATACAACAGTTACAGGATGTATACTTTGCTTACGAGTACTAACTGCATCCTGCCTACTGTCCCAGGAAGCTTCTAAGCTCATTTTTGTTTGATCTTTCTCTTTTTTTTCTCATTATACTGGCTCAAGAAATTCCTATTACAGAGAAGTTTCTCCATTATGTTCCCATTCTAAGCTTCATGTTCTTCACATTACCTTCCTAGATAACCCTAATATCTCAGTTTGTTTCTGCCCTCTACTCAACTCCATTACTCCTCTTCAAAAAGATATTCTGTTAGAATAAACAGTGCCTTCCTGGACAAATCATGCCAAGCCAGCACATGTCTCATGTGGGAGGATTTATTAAAACATGAGCCTCTGAGGGTTATTGAGAGGAGGAAAGATATTAAGAAGAGAAAGTGCTATGGGTTTATGGATCACAGTTTGCATCTTTTATTTGGGCTGTGGCTTAGGTGATGCATTCACAGAGGAATGTACAAAGGGTGGCCATGGCAACAGAATCAGGAGCAGTGCTGTTGCCTAGTGATGACATCATTTCAGTGTCCAGTAGCTGGCTGCAAATAGATTCCGGATGTTCACAGATGGACCTGAAGCTAACAACTAACCTCAACACTGCTTCCTGGAAGCACTTTAACTCTCTTCTAATGAAAGTCACAATGTTCTCATACTGTGACATCATGAATATTCTTGGTTTATATATAGAAGTTCTGTATGCCACATTGAGTGCCAATTGGCCTGTAATCTTAAAGATACATTAAGACTTGTATTTTCCTAAATAGGAGGCAGTAAGTCACTGCTGGTGTCATCAGGCTCCTACTAATGATAGAGATTTGGAAAATGATTTTTTTGTTGTTGTTGTTGAGAAAGCAACTAAAGAGGCAAGCCAATATTTCTATATTCATATCCTATATCATCATGTTTGCATTTGTCAGGAGAAAAGTTATCTTCTTCCCTAATGCACACCTTTTATCAATGGTCCTAAAATCCTAAAGATTCTTGAAGCTACTTATCTTGCCAAACAGGTGCCATTTAAGGCTCCAATTAACCATGCTAATATCCTTTCAAAAACTACTACCATCTCACACTCCTGCCTAGAAGTACATGAAACTCTTATCTAAAGAAACCCACAAATTTCTATTTCCTCTCCATTACAGCTTAACTATTCTAGGAGCAGTCCTGAGTCCTCAAGGCTGGTTTCTTGTACAGGAAAGGTAGACTCTCCCTAACTGACATGTAAAGTGCTTCTTGACAGGTAGGCACATATATTGCATTTTGTGGTACAACTTATTCTTATGGTTTTTTCAACTCTTCTTGTTCCACTCATCCTTTTTATCCTCCTAAGGGTATCATTTAGATATTATCCATCTGCACTCCAACCTTCTCACAAGGGGCTTATGACCCCTAATTCACCTAAATAAAACCATTTATAGGGTAGTTTTCTGGGGAAGACTGAGAGATATTTTACACATGTTTCTCCTTACACAAAGCACTAGTACAGTAATATCTTCTTACTATGGTATACACTTTCTTAGGATTGGCAGAAATATTTCCCTAGTACAGCTTAGACCACAAAAGTAGTTTGTTTGCACCTCATGAATATCTTATATAAATTTTTAGCCTTCTTAGGTCCATAAAATCAGTAAGGGCCCTGCATTCAATACTAAAATAACTGTGTCTTCAAAGCGCTATGGTATTCATATTTCCTGTGTAATAGAATTTCAGATAAAATATAAAGAAATAATAAATGGAATTAATTAGATTCATTTATCTAGACAGTTGTTTAAGTTTCACATGTATCAACTTTTTCCTAATGCCACACTAAGAAGAGGAATTTCTTTGGAAGAGTATTTCTATCCTTTTTAAAAAAATAATAAATGATAAGGGACAATAATTTAAATAGGTTCCTGAACCCTTATCTGATAGGTACACCTCCTACTCTGTAGGACTTCTAAAGGTTATGCTCTGTTACCTACACCTCATTACTGAGTTTGGCTTCCTTTCTCACACTACAGCTGGGGCTATTCTTATTCTCCCAACCTTCTAGTCAACAGGAACAAGACTAGAAATTCCAGATATAGGTCACTAAAAATAATAGACTGTCTGACGGTTCTTTCTGTCTAGACTCTGGGTATCACTATGGCATCTCTCTAACTTTGACCCTTGAGCAACCTGTTTTTGCAACTGTGGAAAAGAACAGCCCAGCTTCAATAAAAGTGGCAAACCCAAATGTCTTTGTCTTTTCCAAGACAAAACAAACTCAGCCTATATTGATAATTTCTCCTGGGTCAGGTGCCTAAATTGCAACAGTAAGTACCATTATCATGATCCAGGGAATGGCATATAACCTCAGGAATTCTCCCATGGTGGCCTTCACAATTTGGGATGCCTGGAATAAAAGAAGGGCCCAAAGGCCTATGGGACAGATCTTTCAGATAAGTTGAGGGTTTGTCTGTGAGGGTGAGGGATATTAGTAATGTTCAGATCTTTTGAGCAAACATTTGGTACACTTCTAGATAATATAATAGAGACCAGTCACCAGCCTGAAAGAATCTTACCATTCATTGTGTGATTCCCCACTCCCTTTTTGAAAGAGAGTTTCCCTGTGAAGCCATGATTGTCCTGGAACTTACTATGGCCTCTTAATCCAGACATTGGGAAATCTGTTTTATATCAATCTTTGAGACTCCTTCACAAATTTTCATAGTAGTATTGGGCCACTTGATGTAAATTAATATTTCCTTTATGTTCCTTTGTAAGAATTGTTGGTGATTGTTCAGCACATACATGTAATCCTGAACTCTAAGTTCTGTAATATCAAAAGCACTTTCTCTGCTTCAACATGGTTAATCCTAGGATTCGTGGGAAAGAAATGACTGGGTCCATGGTTTTCCAAATTAAACTAAGCTGTATTTGAATGCTTTTCAGGATGTATAGCTGTCTCCCCTAATTCAAGGTTTTGAGCAGTATTCACTGGCTTTTTGAAGTTCTTTTTATAGTTGAAATAAGGAAGATAATAGAGGTAAGGTGAGTGTATTGGTGATAATTTGTTAAAATAATACAAATTGAAGGAGAGAGACAAAGGCAAGGATTGGCATCAAGTGAATGGGGGTTATAAGGAGTTTGTATAAGATGAGAAACTCACTCTTGAATGCAAATAGAGGTTTTAATTATCAGGGACTTGAAAAAGAACAAAAGACTATCTCTTACTTAGAATTTATTAGCAAAGAAAGAATTTATTATGAAAACAGAACTCCCATTCTATAAGGTATGTTTTCTGATTTTAGTCTTATTTCAAGCTGTGAGATATTTGTTCCAGTCTTGGTCCTACATCACCTCCAGTGTCTCTTTAATCTCTGGACATAACAAGTGACTGCCTGTTGAATAATTATTGTCCTTTTTTTTTATCAGTGTGTAATAATGTATCAATTTCAGGAAACCTATAGCCACAGAAAAATCTCTATTTGGGTGCCAACTCAAATTTACCTACTGCTTTCCCTATCAGCTATTAACAGGTTGAGAGCCCTTCAATTTTGTAGGATTACTGAAATCAGAATAGGGAACTGATTTTGGAGCAAACATTGAGACAAAATCAATTTCTAGATGGTATCTGTTATCTGAGTGAATATTTGCTGAGATTGATGTAGATGAGTACTAAGCCATCTGAGGTCAAACTCT
Organism: Arvicanthis niloticus; assembly: GCF_011762505.2. Lineage (NCBI taxonomy): Eukaryota > Metazoa > Chordata > Mammalia > Rodentia > Muridae > Arvicanthis > Arvicanthis niloticus. Next base: position 32,848,817 of record NC_047658.1, on the reverse strand, counting down.
TAGCAGCCAGTTAAGCTGCCAGAATAATTCCAACCACCATGCAAAAGGATATAGAACATCCATCCCTGTGTGAGACCTGGAGGTCATTTGCCTTGCTCTCAATGAAGAATACTGCTACTATGTAAACCTTGCTGGCCAGGTAGAAAAAAATTTAAAGACACTAGTTGAAAAAAAAAACTTTATCACATAGGTATCAACTCTATGGCAGAACACTCAGTTTTGTCTCTCATGGGCCCCTGGGTTTTACAACTCCTTACTCTACTGATTTCTTTGTTTCTTATAATAATGAACATGCAGTGCCTTATCCTGTACTTTTGGAAAGAATTAGCAAAATTATTCAATAATATACCAAATGCTACTAATTGAATTTCCAAAGGCCTCCTACCACTGCTTACTAGCCTGAGCCTCTCCATCCCAGATTGCCTTAAATCAGACAGTCTTAGGTATCCTACACTTACTAATTGTCCCAATGCTGCCTACTCTTCCCTAGACTTTCACTTCCTGTACAGCTAGAACTGTTGCATTTTATAAAAAGGCCAAGATATGTTTGATAGGGCATTGTATAATGAGGTAGGAGGGATGCCTTGGTGAGCACATGCTAAGGCATTCTTTTTCACAGTGTACAGCTGGAAAGTTATAGAATATACTTTATTAAAAATATAAGAAAGTGAGGGGAGTTGAAAGAGGAGTATAGGCAGAGAAACACACACAAACACACACACACACACAGAAACAGAGAGACAGAGAGAGAACAACAGAGAGAGAGAAAGAGACAGATAAATACAGAAAGACAGAAGATAGAGACAAAACAGAAGCCTGGACATGGACACATGGAGTGAAAAAAGGGAGGGGAAAGTGGAGATTAGGAGAAAGTAATCAGGTAGAGAAGCAGGTCAGAGACAGATAGAGAATGGGATAGGGAGAGAAAAAAGGAGTCAAAGAGCCCTTTTTATATAGCAGGCCAGGTTTTTCTACCTGGTTTTTGCTAGGTAACTGTTGAGCAGAGCATAAAAAGAATGCTAATATTCTTCAATAAATTAAAATTAGAAATGAGGTGACAGTGACACAGGAATAGGGTCATAGTGACATTTATCCTGCTGACTTTGGTGCCATATGTCTCTGAGAAATATAAGACGATGGGGATGGTGATGCTGGTGAATTCTTTGGAGTATTGTCTGGTTTTTTTTCTGTCCAGCATCTCTATAATCATCTGTGGATAGAAGGATCATGTCCAGTAGGAGAATCTCTGTCTCTGAGAGCAGGCTGTAACTTTTGTGAGTTGCTTCTTTGTAGCTGTGTGGAATATAGATTTTGAGTAAGCACAAGGCCTTGATAAGATGCTGAAATATTTATGTGATGTAGAGTATTATGTTATGCACAATTTGGAGAAAATATTTTGATTACATGTAAATTTGCAAACTTTAGGTCTTTGTGGTTGGTGTAAGGGGAGTCCCAATCTCAGGGAACAAGAGGGTAAACACCACCAACTGGAAGAGGTAATATGTAGAAACTTTGGCTATTTATTGGCAGGTGTACTTATTGGGAGGAAGTCTATTTGGTCCCTAAGAGCTAGATCTTAGTGGGTTTCCTGTATCTGATGAGTTTACAAAGGAGATAAGGTTGTTAACAGCATAAATAATCTTTAAAATAAGTTTAGGGAAGACAAATATTTCATGGAGCGGAAGGAGCCAAAAAAATATTTTTTTTTTCAAACATTTCAAATATACATTTAGAAGACAATTAAAAAGACTCAATTAGATGACCTTATGTATATGATTCCTGATCATTAATTTAAAACATGAAACATCTTAAGTCATGTGTTAAAAGGCAACCAATTAATTTATATTAGTATCTATGATAGCAGACATTATAGAATTAGTATGAGAAAGGTTTTAAGTCTATAGAAAAATGTAACCAAAGGAAACATATTTGTAACTAAGATAGCTAACTGTATAGATTTTGCAAGAGATACTATTTAAGTCTATAGAAATAAGATAAAAAATGGAATGTTAAAATTCAAACTTATGATTGTAAAAGTTTAATGGTATTGTAGAATGTTTTGTTAGGAACTGGATAATTTATCATAACTCCATTGGTTACTGTTACCTTTCAAATCTCTATTTAACCATGGCATAGCAAAGGGAAGTAGTATGAAGCATTTTCTCCCTGGACACTGAGTTTATATAAAGAATTAGGAGAAAGTTACATTTGTGAAATGTTATACCTGAACTTGTGTATCCTTTATCATGAAGCCATTAAGTAAGGCAAATCTGACTGACATTTAGATAACAGATCTGGTAGTCTTAGCTAGTCAACAAATTGAATAATGACCTAATGATGTGATTGATTAATTGGGCCAAGGAAGTAGATGTCTGTTTTCTAGCTGTCAATGTATTTAGAAATCTGTGAAGAATAAATTATAATCTTGATTTCATATATTAATTAAATGACAGAAGTTTGTCTGTAATCCATTACCTAAAATTTTTCTAGGTTCTTATGATCTCCATCACAAATTGAGCAGAGTCAGTCTGGCATTAGGTCCAGAAGTAAAGAAGCTTTTTTCCGTGGAATAGGAACATGGGAGAAATTACTCACACTATATTAGGCAATATGAGATATGCAAATCTTTGGGTGTCTTCTGTCCAAAATTTAGGCCAAGCCCTGACACTGGGCAAGGCAATGAAACATTGTTTCTCAGTGGTTATCATACCACAATCTAGGAAGCCTTGTCATTGTGTTCATATCTTCTTAGATACTATACTGACTGGTTTTGTGTGTCAACTTCACACAAACTGGAGTCATCACAGAAAAAGGAGACACCCTTGAGAAAATGTCTCCATGAAATCCAGCCATAAGGCATTTTCTCAAGAAGGCTCATTGTGGGTTTTACTATCTATGGGCTGGTAATCCTGGATTCTATAAGAAAGCAAGCTGAACAAACAAGGTAAAGCAAACCTGTAAGCAGCCTCCATCCATGGCTTCTGTATCAGTTCCTGCTTCCAGGTTTTTACTGTGTGTGAAATCTAGTTTTGTCTTCCTTTAGTGATAAAAAGCAATAAAAAATATTAGCTGAGTAAACTTTTCCTCCCTAACTTGCTTCTTGGTCATGATTTGTGCAGAAATAGAAACACTGACAAATACAAGTTGGTGCTCTTAGTGGGGTATTCCTGTGACAACAGGATTATGTTTTAGTAAGGACTGTGGAAGAACTTTAAAACTTTGTGCTAAAATAAATTAAAATAGCTATTGGGAGTTAAGAGCTCTGTGACTTACTCTGTAGAATTTTGGAAGAAAATGTTGAGAATAGTGCAAATGATGGAAGCCTAGCTTGTGAAATTTCTGAGGGAAGGTTAAAGATATTACAAGGGATTTTACTATTTTGATTGTGAAGATAATGTGGTTTTGGTTATCTGGGCTAAAGAATCTGCTTATATTAACAAGATATCAGAAATATTAAAGAGAATCCTTTGTATTACTGGGATGACTGATGCTAGTTAGCTGGAGCTAATTAATTAACAGTGCTTAAGAATAGACAAGCATCACTAAGGTGGGAGACTCTGCAAAGTATTTCCTGAGATCACAGAGAAGCTGTCATGGAAGCAGCCATGGTTGTACCTCATGTTGGCAGCCAGACTTGTTAATATATAATTGTCAACAAAGTGGTACTGGTTTTGAAATTTAGAGGGGCAGGTAGCAGTTGATATTTGGCACTGTGATAATCTAGTAGAGGCCATTGGCGAAGGTGAAACCTCAGAGGCAGTTGAAAGCTCAGGACTGAAATGATCATGGAGATAATTTGAGGCTTAGCACCAGGAAAAGAGCTTATGAAAGGTTATTTGTGAAACTGATGTCCAGTCATTACAGAAACCAGCAGTGTTTTATAGATCCCAGGACCACATAAGACTACCAAGAACTACAGCAGCAACAGAGTACAAGCAGCTGGTCCATAGAAGATGGAGGTGTGTGCTACAAAGAGCACAGCTGTAAAAATGACCAGTAGATGATTAGTGGAACACAGACACTGGACAATTATAGTTTAATTTTCCTTATGATTATGACTGTGCCATGATACTTTTTTCTCTTGAAGAAAGTATTTTAGTGCAGCACACAGTTAAGAGACTTTGAATTGTAAAAAGACATTGAATTTCAAAAGAGATTGGATATTTTAAAGGAATATAAATTTAATATGTAAGAATTCAAAGAGTTTGTGGGACATTTAAAGTTGTTTAGATCTTGTGGGTGAATAAAAATGTAAGGACTGAGGCTTAATAGTGATGTGTCTGTGTGTAAAATAGACAAGGAGTCAATTGTACTGTCTGGTTTTGTCCTTTCTTGGCTTTCTGCCCAATGTAGCTTCTCTGTGTGAGTTCCAGTCCTGCCGGGGTACAGCCTTGACACCGGATTGGAGTGCTCAACTGGAAGCAGGCACATAATAAATATACACAGACTACTTTTGGGGTACAAGCTGACAGGCAATTTTTCAAAGGCAAAGTTTTTCTCTCTCTTCTCTTTCACTCTCTTCTTTCTCTCTTGCTCATTTGCTCCTAGCTTGAGGCTGCACACACTCCATATTCTCATGCACACTATGGTTTTCTCCTGTGTGCCCTTCTTCTCTTGAATGCTCATACTCCTCTACACCTCTATATGTTTCCCTTTAACTCTCACACACACTCTTCACACCATCACATACACCACACACACACATACCACATGCACTTTCCTTTCACCACACAAACACTCTCCATACACATCTCACATTCTCTCTTTGCTCACTCTTCACATTCTCTCTTCATTCCCTCTTTACATTCTCTCTTCACTCATTCTTCACAAGTTCTTCTCAGGTCCTCTAGCCTTTTTCTTGTCCCAGTCTTTTAATGATACTCCAAAAGAATGTAGAAAAAAGATACTGTATAATCACTGAAAAATCAAATTTAAAAGAATAACCATATCCCACAAATAGTTAAGAATTACAATTGTTCTCCAAAGTTTCAAGCTTCATTATTCCCAGAAGTACAGCCAAAATAATAATTATTGCAAACTTATCATCATTTAAACTTTAACTTTTAACTTATTATATATAAGATTTTATGTATTCTATACTTCCTTATATAGGAAACATTCTTAAATGTTATGCAGAACTTCTTTCAAAACTTTGATAGACTTTTTTCTTTCTTGGAGTTCCAGTGTTTATTCTATTACATTTTCTAATATATCAAGCTTCTGTTACAAGTCAAGGATTAATCTGGAACTACCATTGTGCAGTTATTAAATTGTTTCCACGAAGAAAACATACAGCATGCATCTGGGCCCTTAGGACTGTGATGTGCTGTGCCTCATTCCTCAATTTTTAATTGTTTAAGAATCATTACATTGAGGACCATCTAGTTTCACAGAATTCACCAGAGCAGGAGAAAAAAACTAAGAAAATCAGATATAATAGAATAATTATGCACACCAAAGCCAACTAAACAACAGTCATGCACAAATGAAATCTATACAACAGTTGTTCAGGGCTAAGGTAGGGGGAAATGGAGACAACTGTTTTTTTAGAAAGAGTCACCATAGGCTACTGACATGTGTCCATCCTGGCCTACTGCAGGCAGTCCCTTATTTCAGATGGTGGGTTCCCTGGAGGAATGTGTCTCCTGATTCTCAGGGTCCCAGATACTATCCTCTTTAAAAGCAGCTGCCACAGGCTTCTGATGTGTCCATCCCAGCATTCTGTAGGCAGTTCTTGTCATTGTATGCTGTCCCAAGCACAGTTCTGACTTCCTTTCATGATGAATAGCAGTCTGGAAGTGTAAGCTGAATAAAACCTTTTTGTACAAAACTAGCTTCTTGCTCATAATGTTTTGTGCAGGAATAGAACCCTGACTAGGACAAAGGCCTTTGGGTATATGCTGTAAAAATTTGGGAGTCTCTGTCATAATAAGATTAATTTAGCAGATTTATAACAAGATTGAAAGCTAGTATCTATAAAAATGTCTGAGTTAAACAATCTGTGTTTGTTTTTAATCATATGTTTTAGAATGTATATAGCAAACAAAGAGAGTGTATTATAATTTCATAGCAGTAATGGTAGTAGCAAAAACAAGGATAAGTTTATCTTCAAGGCAATGACCTTTAACTCTTCTACTGTTGTAAATCTTTAAATGCCTATTAAAATCATCATTTACAAGGGTAGGAAATCAAATGCAAACCTTATCATAATTGAAGTTTCTTTTGAGACCTTATGTCAGGTTGTTCTAAAGTGGAGAGGCATTAAGCTGGAAGTACCCATAACAATGATGTTGGATTGTTTTGAGACTGCCTCAAACCAAGATGCTCAAACTCAAACCAGGGTGCTGAGGCTCCAGCCAGCCATATGATGGTCCATGGTTATTAAGTAGCTAAAGAGATATTTCTACCTGTGGAGGATAGCCTTGTGCTGTAACTTATGTTAGAATGGAACAGCAGAAGTGTTGTGTATCTTAGAATGGAATGACAGATGTGTGGCAGAGACAAATATATAAAAACAAATCGAAGCTGCACAGTGTGAGGCATGTACAGTAAGAATTGGCATTGTGGGTAGTAGCTGCTGTTTGTCACCATGGGGATGGGAAAGAGCAGGTGGCATACCTGGACCCTCTAGCATATCATGCCGTGTGTGCTATTAATGCTGGTGCTCCAACCAGGTGGTGTGGCTGCCTTGGGATCAGGTCAGTAATGGATCAAGAGAGTGAAGGGGAAGAGAAGAAAGCAGAAAGCAGAGGAATAAAGTGGTTGGGAGCAAAGTTGGGGAAAAGCATACATAGGATTCTTTCGATTTTTTCTATTGCTGGTGAGAGTTATAAAAGTTTTCTTATTAAATCACTGATAAGAATCAACTTAAAGTCATCCCTTGTGGGACTTGCAGCCAAATTTAGCCTGTCAATTTAGGGAGATTTTAAGACTCAATAGAAAACCTAGAGTAACAGAAAATACATGTCTTTTTTCAGTGAGAACAGAAGATATTGATATTATCGTTAAAATCATCCTGAGAATAAATTAATAACTAGAAGTGAGAGTCAGGTCAGATCCTCAAGTCATCTCATAATGAAATTGTGCTTGGGTTCAGGCCAGTAACTAGCCACTGACCAGGAGAATGGTTTACCTAGGCCTAATATTTTCCGTCATTGAGAGTGAAACCACCTCAAGGAGAGAAAAATCTCACACAATGGAAAAGGTCCTAAAATGAAGAGTAAGCAAGATGCACAGTTATGACTGTGAATACCTACATCCCTCAAGAAAAAAAAAACCCAAAAGGTAGCTGTGAGCTCAGTAACCCTACCTTGGGACCAGGGCCCATTTATGCTGATCTACATGCCCAAAAATCTTACCAATTTACCCATGTTATGAAGAGTGAAAGCAATTCAATGGCGAGAAAATTCATGTGGCTACAGGAAATGTGAACCTGTAGGTTTCTAAATCTTGATCTTAAAACAGAATGCTGTATTTTATAAATAGACCAAGATAGTAGAGAGTGTGAAAGAAACACACACACACACACACACACACACACACACACACACACAGAGAGAGAGAGAGAGAGAGAGAGAGAGAGAGAGAGAGAGAGAGAGAAAGAGACAGAGAGAGAGAGACAGAGAAAGAGACAGAGAGAGAGACACAGAGAGAGAGAGAGAGAAACAGACAGACAGATAGACAGACAGACAGACAGACAGACAGAGAGACACAGACAAAGAGACAGAGACAGAAACAGAGACAGAATGGGTGTCCCAGTTGGAATTTGTGTAGTCTTGGTGGAGTAGGTGTGTCATTGTGGGTCACACACTGTGTCACTCTGTGAGCACAATGAAGTTGTGTTCCAAAGTAAGCCAATGTTATACCTCATACCACAGCTGTACTTGGTAATGTGTAAGAGTCACCATGTTGGTACTAGTTTTGAAAGTGACTTAAAAGCATGAAAAGAAGCTGAGGCTTGGTAGTGAGAGAGCTCATGGAAGGCCATTGGTGAGGATGAAGCCTCTGTTGAAGTTGATGGCCCAGGAATAAAGGAGTCATAGAAAGGAGTTGAGGCTTCCCACCATAAAGAGAGCTTATGAGAGACTATTGGTGAAGCATAGTTGCAGCAGAAGACACCAGGGTATTGGTAATGTCTATACCATAGGATGATCACCAAAAATAGCAGCCACAGTAAAGTGGATAAACCTTACTTTAGAGTGTTACAGAGGGCAGATCTGGAGAAGTGATGCTAGCCCTTTGGAATAGACCAGAAGATCCTATGTGATTCTTACACATTGGAACAAGAAGCTGTAACATTGAATTCACCATGGAGACCTCAACATTTTCAGGATGCCAGAGCCAGATGACATCTCCTGAGGAATGCTGCTAACAGGGAGTGGAACCAGCCCAGCAAAATAATTTTGGTGCAGTCAACAAAGATGAATAAGGAGTTGGAGATCTGAAGTGTGCTCTGACATCAGCCAAAGAGACACAGATTTTGGAGCTTCCTACCTGGTTTATACTCTTGATTCAGGAATTGCTTCTAACTGAATGGATGGTTCCCAGAAGAAACTATGAACTTTGGACTTTTAACGTTGTGGATACTGCTATAGACTATGGGGATTTGAAAGTTGTACTAAATATAATTATTTTATTACGGTATGGCCATATATGACCCCCATAGATTCAAGGTTAATTGATTTGAAGAATTCTATGTGGGCCAGGAAGTAGAATGTGATGGTTTGTATATATGCTTAGAACAGGGATTTAGCACTATTAAAAGATGAGGCCATGTTGGATGAGATGTGCCCATGTTGAAGTAGATGTGGTTCTGTTGGAGTAGCTGTTTTTCTTATTGAAGTAGGTGTGTCACTGTAGGCATGAGATTTGTCCTAGCTCCTGGGAAGTCAATATTCTGCTAGCATCAGTCAGATTAAGATGTAGAACCCTCACAATCCTCCTCAACAATGCCTGCATGGACACTGCCTTGCTCTAACCTTGATGATAATGGACTAAACCTCTGATCCTGTAAGCCAGCCCCAATTAACTGTTGTTCTTTATAAGTGTTACCTTGGTCATGTTGTCTTTTCTCAGCACTCAAAGTCTAACTAAGATATGGGCCTTCCACTTCCCAAAGAAAAAATACAGGGAAGTATAGATGCAGGGCTTGTGTTTGAGGTGACATGGAAGATGAGCGGGGTTGTATTAGTAATGTAAAGTGAACAAATAAATTAATGTAAAAATCATGCACTCTCCTAATTGCAGGCAAATGGTACCTTTGGCTCAATTCCATATGCCTGTCCTGTCTATCAGCATATCAAGGCCTATGCTAGCTTCTAGAATTCTTCTATTTCTACTCATAAGTACATCTTATAGATATCAGAGTTCTCTACCCTGATTCACAAGTTACCCTCCTCAGGTATTTGTTCTCCTTCAAACCCTTAAAATAGTTGACCATTTTTTATCTCTTTTCCCTGATTCACCAAGAAACAGTGTTGGTGGTTTGGAATGAACATATTCCTTTACCCATGGAACAGATGAATAAAAAGGAAAGAAGTAGAAAGAAACAGAAAAGGAAAGGAACAAAGAGAAGACAAGAAAAGACAAGAGAAGACAAGAGAAGAGACAGTGCAGGATATACATGAGTGGTCCTTGGTATGGTAGAATCACTAGTTTGTTTTAGATATGTGGGAAGGCATAGCCAGATGCAGACACATCTAGAATATTACAGAGTAGTTATGAGGAAAAAGGTGGAAAATGGGCTGATAAGCAAAGTCTTCATTATGTAGAGAAGAAACTCTCAGGAAAGTTCAGCACAAACCCTGGTCAGGAGAAATCAGTGTAGAGGACATCGTATGCCACCTTTATCCTGTAATAGAATGGTACTGAGTGATACTTGAAAAAATGGCGGCAGATCCACTATTATTGTAAAATAGGTACCTCAGCTCCTTCTCATGAATTCAACATTTAACAAGGGTTAAAATTCGGTTTCTTTACTGTACTTATTTCATTCACATAGCATGAAAGAACAAATACTTGAGAATTTCATTATTCCAGAGAAAAATATGTAATAACCAACCTGCCTCAGGGGTCAATAACATGCTAAATCTGGACAATTATCAGACATTAAATAACAGCATCCACACCACAGTGACTTGAGGTAGAGGGACTAGATTGAAGGGAAGACCTGGAGGAATGGATGATGTTGTTATTTATTTTAACTCTTCTTGCCAAAAGATGTTATCTTGGGGAAATCATCTTTAATACCTCTCAGTAGGTATGTATGCTTTGCTTTTGGATTGTTCACATGTTTTCATTAAATAACAATAATGCCAGGATACACTCACACTCACATTACCATCCATACTTTATTTTATCTTGTTGGTTAATAAATCACAACAGAATGTGTCTGGAGAAGATGGAGTATTTAGGCTAAAAAACTCAGTGGTACAAAGGTTTTATCAGTGGAGCTTTAAAACGGCCATCATTCTTTCTGAATACACTGTGCATTGCAACTTTATGTCCTAGCCCACATAACATAGTAAGTAGCTAATCAACAATGCTCTATTAGAGCATTTAATTTTTCTTTACACCTGTGAATAGAGACGGGGAAAGTGAGACAGAATGTGTGTGAATGTATTTTTTCCATTTACCATTTAAAATGTAGTTAGTTTGTTTTCATTTTCAAAGTTTTGTCACTATAATAACAATGAACATGGCCAGTGACCATCTATGGGGTACTATAATGAGTTCTTTAGAAATATTACATGGAGTAGAATAAGTGAAATATGAGGTAGATTTATTTTAATCTCTTGGTAATTCTCCACACTGATTTTAAAAGTGGCTGCAGAAATTAAAATCTGACCAATAACAGATGAGTTTTCCATTTTTCTGACATCCTTGCAACATTTGTTGGTAATGTTGTGTTAAACTTCATCATTTTAATTGGGGTGAGTTGGAATCGTAAGCTTATTTTGATCTGCATTTCTTTTTTTCCATTTTTTATTAGATATTTTATTTGCACTTCAGAAGCCATCTGCTTTCCCCTTTCCCCCCCTAGAAAGCCCCTATCCTATGCCCGTTTTCCTTTTTGCATTTATACATTTTTTTAAAAATGTACAATTTTTTAAAATTTTTTTTAAAATGGCAATCATAGGCTTTATAAGTTTGGTATTGCAAAATCAGAGGTGTAACCCACTACCCAACCTAGATATATCAACTATCTTTGACTGGTGGAGATACATGAACATCTGCCTCCCTGTCTTCCCCTTCTTTCTCTCTTTCATCACCTAGTTTCTCCTCTCCTTCTTCTCCTCCTCTTCTTACTCCTTCTCTTCCTCTCAGTACTCCTCCCACATTAGCTCCTCCTACATATCACCCTTCCTGTTAAAATGAAACTTTTCTCTCAAAATACAATTAGAGCATAATTATGCCGATTTGTACCAGTGAGGTACAAGATAGTCCTAATACCCAGTCCATCATTTTTTTGACTAATCAGCACCTCTGTCATCTATCCTAACTAAAACATTTAGTTCTGAAGCTGGCTTTAAGATGAATGTTAGCTGACGACCATTAACTCAAAACTTTTCTCTCAAGGTAAATATCCAGGATTGGCTATGAGGCTATAAGTTTTCAACCCCGTCAGAAATCCAGAATGACTGAGTTAACTATAATTGTGGGAAGCACGAAGCATAGCTCCTATAACTTAGCCAATTTATAGAGACCTCTGTACAACTGGACACTCGCTCTACTTCAATGAGTCGTCATTTATGAATTCTCATATGGTAGGAATTTCCTTATTTTATGAAAAAATGAAGTAGATTATTGAAACAAATATTGGATTTGTGATAAAACAGTTAATATTAAGAATAGCTTTTAATTTCAGTCATTCATATATATATATATATATATATATATATATATATATATATATATATATATCCTCAAGCATAAAACTGTTACCACTCCCTTACTTAATTCTTAATGTGAGATGTACAAAAGACATCGATTGAAAATTATGACAAGGCCAATTTAACATTTCTTTCTTTGTTTAATTTATTAATATTCTAAAAGTTGCCCTCTTTCCCAGTCCCAGATCCTAGAGTCCTACATCTCACCCCTGCTCCTCTTTGGCTCTGAGAGATTGCTCTGGCACCCACTCATTACCACCATCTCACCCTGCACTCCTAACATCTTTCTTCCTGTGCATTAAGTGTCTCTAGGATTAGGAGCAACACCTCACACTAAGACCAGAAAAGGCAGTTCCTTTGCTACATCATATGTGCTGGTGTCCAAGATTGAGCCCAAATATGCACTTTGGCTGGTGGCTTAGGTTCTGGAAGTTCTGAGGGGTCTTCATTAATTGATAGTTTTGTTCTTCTTTAACTATTTAAATCCCTTTCAGCTCCTTTGATCCTTCCACTAAGTCTTTTATAGGGGTCCCTGACCTTAGTCCAATGGTTTGACATATATATATATATATATATATATATATATATATATATATATATATATATATATATGTGTGTGTGTGTGTGTGTGTGTGTGTGTGTGTGTGTGTGTGTGTGTGTCAATCAGCTTGTGGTAGAGTCCCTCATAGCTCAGAAATGCTAGGCTTCTATCCAATAGCAAACATGTCATCATAAAGTGTGACAGGTTTTGTGTGCAGGCACCAAAGTCTAGCATTTCTCTTTCATAGCTTTGTAAATAACTGACATCTTACCTCCTTTCTGGGATTTTACCTAACTGAACCTTTACACAAACACCCTTAACATGGTACACTTGATTTATTTCACTTCGAGATGCCCCTGCTCATTTTCTTCCTGACACTCACAAATCTATACAATAATAAAAAATAGGAAATGGCTGGAATGGCTCTAGAGTTGTTGGGCCAATTGATAGGACCACCCTTGCCCCCATTTACTACATTTTTACATTGCTAGATACAACAGTTACAGGATATAAGCTTTGAATACAAGTACTAGCTGCAGCCTGCCTACTGTCCCAGGATGCTTCTAAGCTCATTTTGTTTGATCTTTCTCTTTTTTCTCACTATACTGGCTCAAGGAATTTCTATCACACAGCAATTTCTTCATTCTTTTCCCACTCAACACTTTATGTTCTTCATATTATCTTCCTAGAAAACCCCAATATCTCAATTTGTTTCTGCCCTCTACACAACTCCATTACTCCTTTTAGTAAGACTACAATGTTAGAATAACAGTGCCTTCCAGGACAAATCATGTCAAGACAGCACAGGACTCACATGGAAGGCTTTATTAATAGAGCAGACTCTGACGGTAATTCAGAGAGGAAAGATGTAAAGAAGAGAAAAAACTATACGTCTATGGATCAGGGTTTGCATCTTTTACTGGGCTGTGACTCAGGTGTTGGACTGACAGAGAAATTTCTGAACGGTGGCCATGGCAACTGACACAGGTACCATTTAAGGCTTCAATTAACCATGCAACTCTCCTTCCAAAAATGACTAATCACACCCATTCTTGCCTAAACGCACATGAAACTCTTATCTACAGAAATCCACAATTTTATATTTCCCCTCTGTTACTGCTTAACTATATTATATTTATAGTTAAGAGTTCACTGACTCCTACCAAGTGGGGTATGTCATAGTCCCATACTAAATTTTAATATTTTTACCCCCTTTACTCTGTTCTTTTTCTGAACCCTTTGAGACTAATTTCTACCTACTCTGAGTCTCCAAAACAGCCTCCACAAACTCTGAGAGCAGTCCTGAGTCCTCAGGGCTGATTTCTTATACAGAACAGGTAGAATCTTCCTAACTGATATGCAAAAACCTTCTTGACAGCTAGGCACATATCTGTCATACTGAGGAACAACCTCTCCTTCTGACTTTTTAAAATCTTTTTGTTACACCTAGCCATTTTGTCACCCTAAGAGTATTACTCAGATATTATCCATCTGCACTCCAACCTTCCCACAGGGGGCTTGTGATCATTTATTCATTTAAATAACAAAATTTATAAGGTAGTTTTTTTTTCTGGGGAGGACTGAGAAGTATTTTACAGATGTCTCTTTTTACCAAAGGCACTATTACAATAATATTGTCTTATTATGGTATATAGTTTCTTAGGATTCATAGAAACACTTCCTTACTATAGTGTAGACTATATAAGTATTTTGTTTTCACCTCATGTATATCTTATACAAATTTAGACTTCCTAGGTCCACAAAATCAGATAAGGGCCAGGCATTCATTTCTAAAATCACTATGTCTTCAATGTGTTATGGTATCCATATTCCCTATGTAACAAAATACTCAAAAATGATTTAAAAAGCTAATGAATGAAATTTTTTTAGACTCATTTATCGAGACTGTCATTAAAATTTCACATGTATCAATGCTTACCTATTGCCACACTGAGAAGAGCAATTTCTTTGGACAATTCATTCTATTCTTTATTTTTTTTAAATAATGAATGATAAGGGACAACAATTAAGATGGGCTCCTGAACCCTTATATAATAAGCAAATATCCTAAACTATAAGCCCTCTGAAGGTTAAGCTCTGTTACCTAAACATCATTACTGAGTCTGGCTTCCTTTATCATGTTACAGCTGGGGCTATCCATATTCTTCCAACATTCCAGCCAAAAGGAGCATGACAAGTGTAGAAATTCTAAACATATGCCACCAAAAATAGTAGATTGCCTGACTGTTCTTTCTGTCTAGATTCTAGATATCCCTATGGAATCTCTATACCTTTGATCCACAAGCAACCTGTTTTTGCAACTGTGGAAAAGAACAGTCCCACTTCAATATAAGTGGCAACCCCAAATATCTTTGTCTTTTTTAAGACCAAACAAACCAAGCCTATACTGACAATCTCTCCTGGGGTAGGTGCCCACACTGTAGCCGTAAGTACCATTATTCTTAAATAGGAAATGGCATATATCCTCAAGAAGTCTCCCATGGTGAATTTTACCATTTGGGATACATGAAATAAATGATGGGCCCAAAGGACTATGGGACAGATCTTTGTCAATACATTGAAATCTGGTCTGTGAGGGCAAGGGATATTTGTAATGTTTAGATCTTTGGAACTTGCAGGTGGTACCCTTCTAGATAATATAGCAGAGACTACTCAACAGTCTGAAAGCATCTAAATGTTCATTGTGTGAGATCCCACACCCTTTCTTGACTTTTGAAAAGAAAGTTTCTCTGTGAAGCCCTGACTGTCCTGGTACTCACTCTGGTGTCTTAATTCAGACTTTGGGAAGCCCATTTTATTTTATAAAAATCTCAGAGTCTCCTCCACAATTTTGTCAGTAAAATTGGGCCACTGGATGTAACTTCATGCTTCCTTTGTGCTTCTTTAAAGAGTTGCTGGTGGTGGCTGTTTTCCTCACACGTGTAACCCGAAACTCTAAGTTCTATAACCTCAAAACCATTTTCTCTGTTTCCTCATGGTTAATCCTAGGATTTGTGGGAAAAATGACCGAGTCCATGGTTTTCCAAATTAAAGATTTCTATATTTGAATGCATTTCAAAATTTCCAGCTGGCTGTCCCCCCTAATTTAGGGTGTGGAGTAGTCTTCACTGACTTCTTGATGTTCTTCTTATACTGGGAATAAATGAGATAATTGAAATAAGATAAGAGCATTGATGATTTAAGGTTAAAATGATATAAAGAGAAGGGGAGAGACAAAGGCAAGGCTTTGCATCAAGTGAATGAGGGTTACAAAGAGTTTGTATAAAACCAGAAACTTACTTTTGATTGCAAATAGAGGCTTTAATGGGCAAGGACTTGAAAAATGACAAAGGACTATCTCCTAACTAAAATTGATCACCAAGAAAATTATTTTTCTGTAAACAGAACTCTCATTCAATAAGGTGTGTTTTATGATTTTAGTCTTATTTCAAGCTGTGAGATATTTTACCAGTCTTGGTCCCATATCACCTCCACTGTCTCTTTAGTCTCTGGACATATCAAGTGACTGCCTGTTAAATAATTACTGTCCTTCCCTTCATCAGCATGTACTAATATATCAATCTCAAAAAACTTATGAGCCATAGAAAATCGCTATTTTTGTGCCAACTCAAATTTACCAAATCCCTTCCTTTTCAGCAATTAGCAGGTTGAGAGCCCTTCAATTTTGTAGGATAACTGAAATCAGAATAAGGAACTGATTTTAGAGTAAATATAGAGCCAAAGTGAATTCTTAAAAGATGTCTTTTATCTGAGTAAATATTTGCTGAGATTGAGGTAGACTGTCTACTAAGCCATCTGAGGTCAAAACATAGCCACTAAAGTTGTCAGAATAATTCCAACCACCATGCAAAGGGATATTGAACATCTATCATTGTGTGAGACCTGGAGGTCATTTGTCTTGCTCTCCAAAAGAATACTGTTACTATGTAAATCTGTCTGGCCAGGTAGACGAAAAAATTAAAGATATAACTTGGAAGGAGCCCTTTATTACTTAGGGAACAACTCCATAGCAGAACACTCTGTTTTGTCTCTCTGGGGCCCCTAGGTTACAACTTCTTACTCTATTGATTTCTATGTTTCTTGTAATAATGAACATGCAATATGTTTTCCTGTACATTTGGAAAGAATTAGCAAAATTATTCAGTGATAAACCAGATGCTACTAATGGAATTTCCACAGGGCTCCTACCACTGCTTACTAGCCTGAGTCTCCATCACATAATACTTCAAATCAGAAAGCCTTAGTATCCCAGCCTTGCAAATTGTTCCAATGCTGACTGTACTTCTCTAGACATTCATGTTCCTGTATTGCCAAAAGTGTTGTATTTTATAAAAAGTCCAAGATATGTTTAATTCAGCAGAGTATGGTGAGTTGGGAGAAGTGCCTTGGTAATTCCATGCTATAGCATTCTTTCCCACTGAGTACATCTGGTAAGGTATAGAATATAGTATATTTAAGGGTATGAGAACAGAAGGGGAGTTTCAAGGGAATAAAGGCGGAGAAATACAAACACACACATACAGAGAGAGATACAAAAAGAGAGAGAGACAAAGAGGCATAGAGACAAAGACAGAGAGACAAAAGATAGAGACAAAAGCATAGACAGAGGAGGAGTGGCTAACCATAGACCATGGAGAAAGATAGGGGAGGAGAAAGTGAAAAGAAGAAGAAAAGTTACAGGAAGAGAAGAAAGTCAGAAAGAGACAGAGAATGGGGTAGACAGAGAGAGGAGGAGACAAACAGCATCTTTTATAGCAAGCCAGGATTTCTTGCCTGGCTTTTACCAAATAACTGTTGAGCAGAGCATAGAAGG
This sequence comes from Arvicanthis niloticus, assembly GCF_011762505.2. Taxonomy (NCBI): domain Eukaryota; kingdom Metazoa; phylum Chordata; class Mammalia; order Rodentia; family Muridae; genus Arvicanthis; species Arvicanthis niloticus. The sequence goes on along the minus strand of NC_047658.1, from coordinate 32,831,551 downwards.
AATGCTAGTGTTCTTCAAAACATGAGAAAATAGAAAGAGGTTATAGCGAAACAGTATTGGGTCATAGTGAACTTTTTCCTACTGACTTTCAGGCAACATGTCTCTGGGAAACATAAGAAAATAAGAATGGAGATGTTGGTGCAGTCTTAAGAGTATTTGCTGTTTTCTTGCTGTCCAGCATCTATATACTCATCTGTGGGTAGTAGGACCAGGTCCAGTAGAAGAATTTGTGTCTCTGAGAACAGGTTGTAACATTTGTAGCTGTCCTGGATATAGATTTTGAGTAATCCCAGGGCCTTGATAAGATGCTGAAACATTTATATGACATAGAAAAATCAGTTATGCTCAATTGCGAGGAAAATTTTTCTTACATGTACTCTTGAAACCCTTAGGTCTTTGTGGTTGGCTTAAGATGAGTCCTCCTCTCAGGGAACAAGAGAAAAAATACCACTATCTGGAATAGGTAATATGTACTACCTTTGGCTAGCCAATGGCAGTTATATTTATCAGGATGGAGTTTATTTGGTCCCTACGTGGTAGATCTTATAAGGTTTCCTGTATGAGTTTACAAAAGAGACAAAGTTGTTAACAGCATAAATACTCTGTAAGGTGAGCTTAGCAAAGACAAAAAAATTCCATGAAGCAGAAGGAGCAAGAAGCACATTTATTTCTGTCTAGGAGACATATACATATATCAATTAAAGGGAACTCAATTTGATTATGTTATATACATTATAATTGATCATATAGTTTAGCACAAGAAACACCTTTCATTCAAATGTTAAAAGGCAACCAAAAGAAATTTATTTTTGTAACTGATATCTAATAATTGCAGATTATTATTATTGTAGATTTTGCGTGAGATACCATTTAAGACTATAGGTAGAAGATAAACAAAGGAAATTTAAAGTTTTTACTGATGATTGTAAAAGTTAGATGGTATGGTAGAATGTTTTGTTAGCAATTGGATAATTTATCAGAACTCCTTTGGGTATTGTTACCTTTGAAATCTCTATTTACCCATGGCATAGCAAGGGAAAGTAATATGAAGCATTTTGTCAATGGACACTGAAATCATAGACGAAAGTATGAGAAAGTTACACTGTGAAATGTTATACCTCAACTTGTGAATACTTTCTTATGAAGCCAGTAACTAAGAAAATCTGTCTGGCTTTTAGATAAGAAATCTGGTAGACGTAGCTAGTCAACCAATTGAATAATGACTAATGATGTTGTTGATTACCTTTGGCTAAGGAAGTAGATATCTGTTTTTCTAGCTGTCACACTGAAGTTACCTTAGATGTCAATGTACTCAAAAGTCTGTGAAAATAAATAATAATCTAGATGTCATATATTAATTAAAATAACAGAAGTTGGTCTATAGTCCACTGTGTAACTAGTTTCTAGGTTGTCTCCATTACAACTTGGGAAGAGTCAGTCTTGCCATTGGGTCCAGAAGAAGAGAAGCATTTTCCTGTGGAGTAGGAACATGGAATGGGAGCCAATACCATGTGAAAATATGTGGTGGACAGATGGGAAAGAGAATCAGAACAGTTTCAGCATTATTAAGTGAAGCAGAACTGGATAGACCAGTGTGGATAGGAATAGCCTATTTTGAGTATCCAGCCTCTCCACCTGAGACTATGGTAACATTTCTGCCCAAACTTCTGCTGAGGGTCATGTGTGTTTCTGTGGCAATGTAGTAACAGGGTTCAGTGTAAATGTCTGTGGCTAATACTACCAATGGAAAACATGGGGATGTTAGGGGTCTGGGTAGTACCAAGGAACACATGGATATCCAGGTGCTGTGTGGAAATAGCCCTGCTTCTCATTGGGTCACTCTCATTGGTGCTCTTGAAAGCTGGCCCCACCTCTTACCTGCTGAAGCACTTGGGAGATTGGGTTCTAACTTGCCAGGGCATCACAGTGAGCTGGCCTGTCAGTGAGGATGCTGTGGGGGGCATGACTGTGAGAGGGCTGATCAAGCCTAGTCTGCCATGGGGGAGTTCTGGCAAAAAGGTTATGCTCCCCTTTCCATTTACATTGCCAATTACCTCAGTTGGGAAAGGTGTCCTGAAAGTCATGAGAGTGGGAAAACCTACCTTGTCTTTCACAGGCTGCAGTATTTGGGAGAGTGTACCCTAGGCAATGACTAGGCAGGGCAGCAGAGTGTGACTGGCTCTAGAGTCATGGGTGTGGTGAAGCAAGCCCTGGCCCAAGGGCATAAGAGTTGAATTTATAATGAGATAAAAAAGAAGAGGCAGAAGAGGAAGAGGAAGAGGAGGAGGAGGATTAGAAGAAGGAAGAGGATGAGGAGGAGGAGAAGAACAAGGAGGAGGAAGAGGAGGAGGAGGAGGAAGAGGAGGAGGAGGAGGAGAAGGAAGAAGAGGAGGAGAAGGGGGAGAAAGAGAAGGAGGATTCTCCTTATCACTGGCAAAACTATTCAGGCTCATACATTAGCATATGCCTGTGGTACCTATTACCACTTCAAGGTCTATGATATCTTCTGGGATCCTTCAATCACTATACACAAGTATCACTTATGCTCTTCAAAGTCTTCAATTACTGTTTACAGGTTCTTTGCAAAAGTAACTGTTTTTGTTACATCACCCTTGCCCTTTGCTTCTTTCTGGTGTGTCTACATACAGGCTTAGCAGTTTAGAATAAGCTTTCCCCCTTCTACAAAGAGAGAGTTTTTTTTTTTTTCCTTGACTTTGCATATTGCATTTTCCTGGTGTTTGAAAGCAAGGAGAGTCATAAATGATCCCCTTTTCAAGGGGATCAGTCTCTCCAAGTTTAACTAACCTACCTATTTTGTTTCATTGGGTACAGATTTCTTGACCATATGGGCTTCTGCCACCCAACATTTTTGGATCCGAATTCCAGAGTCCAATTTTGTGGTCCAAATGTTCTTTTGAAATCTTTGCTAACCCTCTAACTCTCCTCAACTATTCAGTGTCTCTTTGGATCCCAGAACCTGCCATGCCTGTCTGGGCATCTCTAGATACTAAGATACTTTCTGTGTACTGAACCCTCATCCCTTTTTTGAAGTTTGTCTTACAGTCTGCCTGTCAAGCTCTTTTCTCATCTGCTTTATCTAGCCACTCATCTGCTAAATAAGTGTAAACCTGGAGCTCCCTGATTGGTCTGCTATTGAAAGAAAAAAAACAAACCCAAACCAAAAAACAAACAAACAAACAAACAAAAAAAAAAACTCTAATGTGTCAGGAAGCATCTCTAGTCCCACTGGTCTCCCATCACAAAAACAAGGAATATCTTTTTTCTGTGTTTTTAAATGTTTCTTTTTGACAAATCCCTTAGTCTACTTGAAGGATACCCCAGATTGAGATCATTGATGCAAAACATACTCTTCTCTACTCATTTGCCTAGGTCATGTATCACCACCTCTTACTTGTTGACCATGAGCTCTTCCCATTCACAACCTAAGTCCTCAACTCTTTTCCCATGTCTAATCTACCTTACCTGATACTTAGTGATGTTATTAAGTATCACTACTTCATTTTTTAGTGCAACATTACCTGGCTAAAATACAACTTCAATAGTTATTCTCAATGGCCAAAAGATAGCACAGTGACTCAAACATTACCAACACATGGGACAGTGATCTGAATATGCAGGCTTTGTTTATTCTCATTTCTGAACCTTCCCTCTATACATCATGGCCTGGTTTACCATGATCCCCTGGGGAAAGTTCAACCTAATCTTAAAACTAAAATATATCTGAACTTTTTGCAGCCAAACTTTTCAAATTCTATATAGATAATGTGGCCCTTTATGAATTTTGTTCTTCCTAGATCAGCATTCTTTCACCTGGACCTCCCAATTCTAACCATAACTCAACCTCAATAGCTTTCTCTTCATCACTTCACACAACTAATATCCACTTAGAAAAAGATAGCCACTATCATCTCAGAAAATTATCAGGTCCTGGTGGCCTTCCTGCATGCCCCTTTTCTATTGCTGAGATCTCTCAGATAGAAAGATGCCTTGTATTTTGTTGTTGTTGCTGTTGTTGTCATTGTTGTTTCTGTTGACTCATCTAGCTTCAACAAAGAATTTATGATGTCTTTTCATACCTATAATCTCAATTAGCCTAAACTCTCTGCCCTTCTTTCATTTATTCTCACCACTATAGGAAAAGAGAAAGTCTGGTCAACTCCACAACCCTACACAGATTATGTCCACCACAGATACAGTTCTGATCTGGTACGAGTGGATGCTCAATTTCTCTCCACTCCTGGAACTACCAGGTTGATGCTTAAAATCAGTGAACTGTCAGGATGACCTTGGGAAAATATGATATGCCTCTTGGCTAGCCTGCAAAGGACTCCCATAAAGCAATTGCTTTTGATATATTTGAAGAAGGTCACCCAGAGACTAGAAAAATATCCTGGAAGTTTCCTCATCCTACTTATAGAATCTCTCCTTCAGTACACAATGTTAGATACTAAGTTTTATGAGGACATGCTTGTCTTCAACTCTCACTACCTCTTCTTTTCTGCTTCTGATATTAGAAAAAAACATAAAAGTCTTAGAGAGATCTGTTGAATATGGTATTTAAGGTGTTTAATGGAAAGGAAAAACAACAAAAAAATGGTAGACAGGCTTTGAATAATCTTCAAAGGTCCTGCTCCTGGCTGTAGTCCTGTGATTAATGATATGGCTAAAGAAAATGAGCTATAAAAATATACTACATGGAGACTGTTTTAAATGTAGCAAAGCTGGACATTGTGTGGAAAACTGCCCTTCACATTACCTACTACCAGAATCTGGCCTAAACTTTTAAAAAGTAGGACACTGAAGAGTTGAATCCCTGACATTGCATAGACAAGATAAAATGGTTCTCCATGTTATTTCATCACAGAAAAGACTAGGATCTGTTCAGCCTGGAAATTAAAGACTAAAGCTGACTTGGGACCTTGGCCCTGAATAAAAGTCAAGATTATGATAGAGAAGCCTAGGATATTCATTTAGGCCTTCAGTAAGCCTCTGTCATTCATGAGAGATTCACGAACTACTTACTGTTTTGAAATGCATATAAAAGTCAAGGGGGTAAGGTAGTTAGGAAGAAAATATTTTCTTGGGTGTACATTTGAAACTTCAGTCCTCAAAACAAGGAAATGGGTAGAAACAGGAACATCAGTCCCAAAGCTAGGGAAAGAGGAAGGAATCTCACCCTCTGGAATGGAGAGTCAATGGGAAACTTTGGTTGTTGATTAACAAGGGAACTTGCCTTGAGTCTATTTAACCCATGACACACAGATCCAAGTGGATTTCCTGAAGCTTACAGGAATCTTGATTTTTTTTCAGTATGACTATGAACCATGAAAGGGGGACTTCTTCACTTATCTGTAATACTGTGAATATATAGATTTAGCACAAGAAGCACTTTTAAGCCTGTACTTGGAACACAACCAAAGGAAACTTAATATCTTAACCTAGGAACTATGATAGAGGATCATAAAATGGAATGTTTCCAGGAGTAGCCAAATAATTTATCATTACCCCACTGATCACCATAAGTACTGTGGCATTTTTAGGTCTTAATAAAAGTGTAGCATAAGAACAGAAATAAATTTTACAGTTTATATTCTTTTTAAAATTTTTTATCACCATTTAGTCTTTCACATACATTTAACAACTTTAAAACACCTTTTAGACACTAAAATATTTTTCTTAGGTCCTTGAAACACAAGCTTCTGTTTCCTCAGACCTTACATAAACTTTACATCTTTTATCTTATCTTATTATTTGTCATGAATTAGACACAGGTGTTTAATTTTTGCGAGTGAGTTTCTTTGGATAAAATAATAGTAAAAGGTTACATCTAAAACATATTTATCTTTAACATGTATCTTGTGAACAATGTTTGCCTTTTCCCATAAGAGATTTAGTAGTTGTAAATAATTAAGAAATTGATTAATGAACAAGTATAGTTGTACTTTATCTTGGGATAAGAGTTAGTTGCCCCTAGTTGTCTAGCTTTCAAGCTAGAGTTAGCTTATGGGTCAACATGATCAGAGATCAGAGAAAGATAAATTATAATTTAAATGAACTATATAATTAAATGAAAGATAGTCCACTTCCTAGGCAGTTGTCCCAGGTTCATTTTGTCTATGTGATGTCATGAGAAAAGGAATTCTGGCTATTAGGATCAGATGATAAGGGATGGTTTTTTTTCACTTGTTTAATTGGTTGGTTTTTTGTTGTTGTTTTGTTTCTTTTTGTTTTGTTTGCTTGTTTGTTTTGGTAGAGCGTGTACTTGGGGAAAAATGACCTAACCTTGTATTTGAAAATGTGAAGACAATTGGCTCTTCTTTTTTTTTTTTTTTTTTTTGCCCACAGCAAAGTAATGAGAGGTTATGCAAGACAATGTTCTCCTGGATGAGAGGCAAAAAAAAAAAATGTCACTGCAGGCCACAGTCCCAAGGATGGAGGGATGACTGAATGAAGAACATTCAGAGGGTCATAATTGCATTCAATGGGGTCAGGGGCTTAACCTGGCTAAGACAGAGAGTCTTGACACCTGGTTCCAGGTCTTTCATAGAAGAGAGGAGGCAAGAAAAAAAAAAAAAATCCTAAGTAGTATTTAAATGAAAAGTTTGAGGAAAAGATTCATAAAAGCACTGTGGCTATAAGATTAACAGGAAATTCCAAGGTGGGGTGGTAGAAGAGAACAGAAAAGACAAAAGCCCAGAAGAAATGTATTGTTATCCTCCCTGTTAATGACATTGGAGATCTAATAAAGATATATTTCACCTGAGTAAGCAGAAAGTGCAAACCAAGCAGCTCCTGAATCTAAGAAAACTGTCACTTAGTGGCTATTATCTTCTAAGATAGTCTCAATTTCATTGAGGAGAGAGGTCCCAGGGTGGCATCAGTCCTTGGCTGATAGGCCCAGCATATCCAACAAACTTCCATGTGAAGTAGAAATTTGGGGGACCAGCCTACCTTTTCTAAGTAAAGCAGGATAATCAGCTTCTCACTGCCCTGCTTTTCCACAGTTTAGACAGGGTCCTGGCTTCAGACAAGGCAATGGACAGTTTTTCTCCTAATGGTCACCTTTGACACATTTCAAACAAGCTGCAGGTGCAGTACACCTGTGCTCCATCATCTTCCTTGGAGAAAATATTAGGGGTGGATTCAAGATCTGGTACTTCATTCTATCACAGGAAGCTTTTTAATTAAATATTTTAAATTCAATATTCAGCATATATCAGAAGAATTTTTGGACCATTTATCTATTAAGTATATTTAAACTAAACAATCTTTTCTTGTTTCTTGTCAGTTGTTTTATATATAACTTTGAAAATATATACAGGAGGACAAATTAAGATTAATCCTTTAATTAATTACATTTTGAGGATGACTACTGTGAACCTGAGTAAAACTTAGTAATTCATAATAAAATATAACTTATTTATCAACCATATCTTTTTACTTATTAAAATTCTAGACACCTGGTGATAAACAGCAAAGACATAAGTATTTAGGCATAAATCTCTAAGTCAGCTATTATTAATATCAATATTCTCTTATACCCTTAATTTTCTATTTTATCTACTGTATTATAAACCAGACTTGATTGTAGTAAATATAAACATTAATTTTAATCATCATTCAAAAATCTGAAACAATCCAAAATACTTTTGGAGTCATGTTGCTTTTATAGTATAAAAGAATATACAATGATGACCAAAGATTTAATTAGGTCTAAGAAGTTTTACAATTTCTTTCATGCTAAATTGTCATCTGAAGATGTCAGTTAATACACATGGTCTATACACTTTAAGCTTAGTAATGATAGGTAACAGTCACATGGCTGCTTCTTTCTTAATGAGGACATCATCCAAGATGGTGGAGTAACTATATGGTTGTTATTTCCTAAAAACATCTGTTTTCCTAGTGAATTTCTATTTTAATTAGGAAATGAATCTAAGTTATGTTAACATATACACACAGAGTGGAATACATTGTATACATGCACACACACACACACACAAATACACATACATTATTGAACCTAAATTATGCACATGCATACACACACAGACACAAAATACATCCTAAATAATTCTTGATACATATAGAATCTCTTACAGCAAATTTAGATTACAATATTTTTAGATTTTTTTAGATTATACAAATTTTAGATTTATACAATTGTTTTTAAATTATACAAATTTTATTTATATATAAATATTTCACTTGTTAGCCTTAAGCTGTAATTTTAAAACCGAAGTTTGTTACAGATTTTACAAACTTTAAACCATAGGTATTGAATTTAAAAGTCTTGAGATAGAGTTCACAGAACAGTATTAAGAGACGTTTTGAGAATAGAACACAGAGAAATAAGAGACAAGTTGTTTAAAGTAGTAGAATGTTTGAAAAAAGAGACTTTGGGACCATTTGCTTATGTAGTGGCAGAAGTTTTTACAATCTGTAAGATTATGGAAACCAACTGCACCAGTTCTTATACATTAATTTTATTTTAGCCAAGCTGTAATAATAAAAGCTGAATTCCTGCCAGTGGAGATAGGGGTTACAATAAGAAACTCTATACAAAGATTTTCTAATCACGTACAGGAAGGATGTGAAAACTGAAGCTATTGGACTACAGGTTGTAGTGAATGAGAGCCATGATAGTTCAGAGAAAGGGGATCCAGTGTCTTTTATAGAGAGACCCAGACTTGTGTAGCAGGGCATAACCTTAGAAAGTTCATCACATGATGGATAACAGGACAGTAGGCTCTAAGAGCAAAGGAGACTATTGGGTGTAGACTATATATAAGTATAGTAGACTATACATAAGTATATATAAGTGTAGAGTATATAAGGCTAAAGGAGAAATGAGTCAGAACTCCTCTTGAATACCAATATTGTAGAAGCTGTAAGGGTGTAGAGGACCTGCAGGGTGAAACACACAGCATCTAGAAGTTGGGGAACAAGGATATTCCAAAATATTCTAGGAAGGCACAAAGAGACATGTAACAAGCAGCTTTCAGAAGGATGTGGAAGAAAGGGTCTTATGATACTGAAGGTGAAAAATGAAGGCTTCTGGAAAGCCAAAGTGAGAGAGTTAGGGGAAAGAGTAGAAGTAAAGAGAAATGCTCACATTTTAGTATAGATGATCAAAGGCATAGGAGGCTGTAGGAGGAAGAGAGAGGTGCTCTTTTTGGGGGGGAGAATATAGGTAGAGGGAAGCAGTAGCTAAAGAATTGAACCCTAGTAATTGGATTGTATTTTTTGTAGGTGGTAAAACTGAGCAGAAACAAATATCCTTACCTATCTGAGGACATTCAGATATCCTGACTCTGAACATAGATACTACAGGAATAAATAGGGGAGTGCTGATGTCATAGGATTTATAAAATTTATGGGACTCATAGGAAATGTGTCATATTTGGCAGCTGATGACAACATGGCTGTGCATGCTGAGTTGTTGGAGTAAGGCTGGAGGAGCACCTGGTTCTAACAAGTGAGAACTTTGTAATAACTATAGTTTTCCAGTTTTTAATACTTATCGTTTTCCCAACTTCAGTTTTACAATAGAAAGTGTCCTCTATGCTTTGTTATTATCATTATTATCTTTAAGCTTTTTGTACAGTCCAGTCGTTATACCCATCCTGTACTGCCCTCTGTTCCTCATCACATTCCTGTTACAAATATCCAAGAGGATGTTCCCACAAATCCCACACACTCCACATACCCTGACAAGTTTTTACATTCCCTGAGGCCTTAATGCGCCATAGGATTAGGTGCTTCTTTTCTCACTGAGGCCAGACCACGTAGTCCTCTGCTGTGAATGTGTAGGGGGCCTCGGACTAGCTAGTGAATGCTACTTGATTTGTGGTCCAGTGTCTGAGAGATCTAAGAAATCCAGGATATTTGAGAAGGCTAGTTCCCTATAGGGTCACCCTCCTCCTTACCTTCTTCCAGCCTTTCCTGAATTCAACCACAGTGGTCCCCAGCTTCTGTCAATTGCTTGGATGTAAATATCTGCTTCTGTGTTAGCTGCTTTTTGGACCTCTTGGAGAGCAGCCATGCTAGGCTTCTGTCTGTAAGTACATCATAGTATCAGTAATAGTTTAGGCCTTAGAGACTCCATTTGAGATGTGTCTCAATTTATTTTTGTCATTGGACCTTTTTTCCCTCAGTCATTTCTCCATTTTTCCCCTGCAATTGTTTTAGACAGAGACAATTTTGAGTCAGTATTTTTGACTGTGTGATGGCAATCCCATCCTTTCCCTTGATACCCTGTCTTTCTACTGGAGGTGGATATTAGAAAATTGTCAAACATATTTGTAGTACTGCCCAATGCTTTGACACTTGCCAGATTGAAGAAATTATCTGGTAAACAAATATTCTAGCTATAGCTTCCATCCACTCATTAAATGTTAAGAAGCATCAGGAGACCGGAACTTAAGTATTTACGTTCTACTACACTTTCTGTGTAAATGTGAAATAATTAAATGTCGCTTTTGGCAAGCCTGGAGTATTCAAGGTAGGGAATTATAAAGGTGCATAACTCTATCAATGGAAAATAGAGAGACACCATCCTTTCTGTATAAAAGTTTTGATGGAGCTGTCTTTTAGTCAAACATACATAATACAGTAAGTGGTCAATCATGAATGTTTTGTAAATTGACACAATAAATTCCTTTTATTCCTAGGAAGAAGATTTGCAGTATTCTTTTATCTTTCTTTTGGAGAGTTTAGGTAAAGGGATAGGGTAGTCATTATTTCTACTTCTACATAGAAAAATATTTTTATTTGTTTCCCTTATTTTTTGAAATTATTAAAAAAAATTATTTCACATCTCTTCCTCATCCTTTCAGCTAGATTTTATATCCATGCCATGTTTCTCTTTAGTACTTTTACTTATGTACATACATATGTTATTTATGTGTGTATATATTTATAAAGACAGTTTATAACCTGATTAGTATGTATACAAGTTTAGTGCTGAACATTTTGTGTTAGATAAGCAACCGGTATGTTCTTCCCTATGAAATATTTATCTCTCATGGTCTCAGTATTTCTTAGGTTCTTGAAATGTTATGTAAAAATAATATCTCATGGGATTTCTAGGTGCTCTTTAGTATATCTAATTTAGTTATCATTTTGCAGCTCACTTCTAGAAATCTTGTGGGTGAAAACTAGTTGGTGTATTTTCAGGGATTGCTAGGATACAAAATCTTACAGTAACATTTCTATTTCTTGGCCCTCAGTGTTTTCTTTTTTCACTAATGACTCTAAGTTTTATGTGTAGTAAATGATTTGTATACCTATTTGTGGACTGACGTGCATACTGTCTTTTGATTGGCTGTGATTTTCTGTTTTGTTTTTGTTAGGTTGTTTGGCTGTTTGACAGAGCTTTTAAGCCTAGTTTGGAAATTTTGTTTAAAATATATACCTTTTAAATACAATGATATATATTTATTATAGGTGGTTTTAGCCAAATAGTTAATATTATGATTACTTCTTGGATTTTCAGACATAATTGCTCTACCTTTACATATTTCTTCATTCTACATTTACCAGCTTTTATCATCTCAAATTAAACCTAATTTCCCTATCTCCCTTACCAACTTGCATACAACCTACTGTTCCCAAACTATAGTTTTACATAACCTACACTTATGAAATAGACACCTTGTATTTATCCTGTTTTCTTCAGTTAACTCTAGAATGTATTCATCAAAATGAAAAACTGTAATCAGAAGTATCAAGTGAGACAAACAAGTTGTCATCTCTATTTTAAGCTCTGGAATATATAGATAGTTAGAAGAAGAGAAGGAAAGAGAGAGGGAGAGAGAGAGAGAGAGAGAGAGAGAGAGAGAGAGAGAGAGAGAAAGAGAATACTCATTATTGAGCATGAAAAAAGAAATTCACTAAATTCACTAAATGGGATTCTTTATTCTGAGCTCCTATAGTTTAATTAGTACATATTTAGAACCTTTCATGAGTCAAAACAGGAAATGGTGGCTAACCACTGTAGACAGACAGTTATGAGATTATAGGTGGACTAAGATATTTGATGAGAAAATGTACAACCATCACTCTGAACTTCCCCCTTTTCTTTCTTCCATAAAATTGGAGATAGTACAAAATAATTTCATGGATGTTTTAATATTGATAGTAGAAAATTATTTCAAAGAATGGACAACATTTGAACCTCTCATAGAGAAAAAAAATTGTCTGAAAGAATGGCCCAATATCCCTTGAGGTGTGGCACTTGTGGAAGAGCTTGGGAGAATAAAAGCAGACATATATGTCACAAAGCTTTCCCTTAATCAGAGATTAAAGTAAAAGTGAAGGACATTTATCTGCTAACATTTTGACATATATAACTTAATTGTTATTACACTTTTACAAGCAATATTTAATCCTAAATATTTTCTTATAGTTTTCAGTTTAGGTTTTGTTAAATGTTTTCATTTCTGCTGTCAGTATTTCTTTGATTTTGTGTGGTGACTCCAGATCATATGAAATTGAGAAATGTATAGAATCAAAAACAGAGAAACATGGGTTTTGTATCATGATAATTCTGTTTCTGATTCAGGGTCCAATAAGTAAAATAAATCTTGTAATATTTATTCTAAGTATACAGATGTCAGTGCCTGTTTTACTAACAGCTGTGAATGAATCAACTGAAGATTTTTGTTTAGATTAAAAGGCTGTGTTTAGTTTCATAGAGGAACCTGTGTATTATATGTAACATTGCTTGTATGTTCTTTAAACTGAAAAGAAACTGCATCTAGAAGGGTTTTGTCTCTTCTCCCTAAATTATCAAAGCAAAATGTTCTCTCCTTTTTCTCTGATAGACTCCCCCACCTAACTCTGAAACAGAAACTAACCAGAAATCCAACATTCAAAGAATAAAGACTATTTTTATTTTTATGAAATAATAAAAAAAACAAGTAATGGAAAAAATTATAGTCATATTTTTCTGTCTGCTGTTTTTATGCAAGCAAAATCAAAAGAACACTTAGCACACAGTTCTGTAAGGATTGAATTTCATGCATTGAAGAAAATTGAACAATTTATATCCTTATATACCTTCATTGCACAATACACTTTCAGTTGCACTATGTTGCCTTTCTACATAATGAATTTATATAATCATAGCTTTATTAAATATGCTATTTACATAAATTTACTCTTTAATTTTGTTGTTACTATTATCTCCGAATAAAAAAGGGCCTGATATCCAAAACATTGCATGTTGGAATATATAGCTTTTTTAAATAAAAAACCATTGTATAGGGTATGGACCTGAAATAAGGAGAAACCTATATTCTTCCAGAGATGGAAGTACTTATCTAATTGGGGAGGAAAATAATATTTCCATAGATAATTAATACAGAAAGATATTATATTCTATTACTATATTTCATAAGATTTTATGTTTGCTCATATTATCCACATATGCATATGGCAACATTTTTCTTCTTGACAGAGAGTCTGTCAACCAATCTAAATAATTTTGGCTATTATCGAGAGTATATTTATAAAAATTGCAATGGAATTCTTACAAAGTGAATCATGAATTCAAAATAAATGTTAGTATTAATAAAATTTCTTTTGGTGTTATCAACTCTTAAAAATCAAGTCTACCAGCTGCAATCCAACTAACAATGGAGAAGTGTTCCCTTCTCCACATCCTCACCAGCATCTGCTGTCACATGAGATTTTGATCTTAGCCATTTTGACTAGTGTGTGCTGGAATTTCATGGGTTTTTGATTTGCATTTCCCTGAAGACTAAGGATGTTGAAAATTTCTTGAGGTAACATAGGTATTTTAGGAATAACATTTGGTATTCTTCAGCTAAGAATCCCTTGTTTATCTCTGTACCTCATTATTAATATTGTTATGTGATTCTCCAGAGTGTAACTTCTTTGTATACATTGGATATTAACCCTGTGAGTTCTTTATATATATTGGATATTACCCCTCTATCAGATGTAGCATTGATAAAGGTCTTTTTCCATTCTGATGGTTACTGTTTAGTCTTATTGACAGTTTCCTTTGCCTTACAGAAATTTTGTAATTTGATGAGGTCCCATTTGTTGATTCTTGATCTCACAGCATAAGCCATTGGTGTTCTCTTAAGGAACTTTTCCTCTGTGCTCAAGTATTCAGGGCTCTTCCCCACCTTCTCTTCTATTAGTTTCAGTGTATCTGGTTTTAGAGGAAGGTCCTTTATCCACTTAAGCTTTGTAGAAGGAGATAAGAATGGATCAGTTTGCATTCTTCTACATGATGATCTATAGCTGAAGCAGCACCATTTATTGAAAATGCTGTTCTTTTTTAACTGAAGGATTTTAGCTGCTTTGTCAAAAATCAAGTGACCACAGGTGTGTGGGTTCATTTCTGGGTTTTCAATTCTATTTCATTGATCTACCTGCCTGGCTTTGTACAAATATCATGCAGTTTTGTATCACTATTGCTCTGTAATACAGCTTGAGGTCAGGGATGGTGATTCCCCTAGAATTTCTTTTATTGTTGAGAATAGTTTTTGCTATCCAGGACTTTTGTTATTCAAAATGAATCTAAGAATTTCTCTTTCTAACTGTATGAAGAATTGAGTTGAAATTTTGATGGGGATTGCATTGAATCTGTAGATTGCTGTTGGCAAAGTAGCCGTTTTTACTATAAAAATCTTGCCAATTGATGAGCATGGGAGATTTTTCATATTCTGAAATCTTCAATTTCTTTCTTTAGAGACTTGAAGTTCTTGGCATACAGATCATTCACTTCTTTGATTAGAGTCACACCAAGGTATTTAATATTATTTGTAACTGTTGTGAAGTGTTTTGTTTTCCTAATTTCTTTCTCATCCTGTTTATTCTTTAAGTAGAGGATGGGTACTTACTTGTAACCACTCTGGAAAACAATCTGGCGGTTCTTCAGAAAATTGGATCATATTATCTGAGGATTCTGCTATACCACTCTGGGCATATACCCAAAACATTCTCTAACATATAACAAAAACACATGTTCCATCCAACAAGTTCATAGCAGCCTTATATATATATAATAGCTAGAAGCTGGAAAGAACCCAGATGTCCTTCAGTAGAGAAATGGATAAAGGAAATGTGGTACATTTACTCAAGGGAGTACTACTCAGCTATTAAAAAGAATGAATTCATAAAATATTTAGGCAAATTGTGGAATAGAAAATGTTATTCTGAGTGAGGTAACCCAATCACAAAAGAACACAGTGAATGATAAGTGGATATTAGCTCAAATGCTCAGAATACTCAAGATCCAATTCACAGACCACATGAAGCTCAAAAAAAAAACCAGAAAGACCAAAGTGTGAGTGCTTTGATACTTCTTAAAAGGGGGAAAAATACTCATGGGATCAAATACATAAACAAAGCATGGAACAGAGGCTGAAGGGAAGGCCATCCAAAACCTGCCCCTTCAGTCAATCCATGACATATATAGTCACCAAACCCAGACACTATTGTGGATGCCAAGAAGTGCATGCAGATAGGAGCCTGATATAGATACCTTCTGAGAGGCTCTGTCAGAATCTGACAAATACAGAGTCTGATGCTCACAGCGCCTGTATTAGACTGAGCACAGGATCCCCAATGGAGAAGTTAGAGAAATGTCTGAAGGAGGTGAAGGAGTTTTCAACCCCAAAGGAAGAACAAAAATGTCAGCCAACCAGACACCCCCCCCCCCAGATCTCCCAGGGACTAAACCACCAATCAAATAATTCACATAGAGAAATCGATGGCTCCAGTAGCATATACAGCAAAGGATGTTCTTGTAGAACATCAATGGGAGGAGAGGTCCTTAGTCTGGTGAAAGATCAATGCCCTATTGTAGGAGAATTCGAGGGCAGGGAGCCAGGAGTAGATGAGTGAGTTAGTGAACACTGTCATAGAAGCAGGGGAAGGGGATGAGATCGGGGGTTTGGGGGAAACAGGAAAAGAAATAACATTTGAAATGTAAATAAAGAAAATACCCAATAAAAAATCAAGTAGAAAAAATATCAATTCTAAACATAACATAAACAAAATATATTTCCTTCTACAATAAGACTTGACCCTTCAAAGAAAAAAAAAACTTAACATATATACGGTCAAATTTCTATTATATATTTGATATCAGGTTTTCTGCCCAGAAAGGCAAATGTGAATCATGGTCCACTCTGAATTCTGTACTTCAGCATTAAAAGTATAATGTCAACTTGCAAGTTCAGGTGATTGTTGTTTACTTTATCTATCGCTGTCAATTTACGATTAATCCAATGGTTAATAGATGCAATATAATCTAAGTCCTTGTGGAATACTGTGTCTAATTTTTTGAGGAACTGGCAGACTAATTTCCATAGTGGTTATGCCAACTTGCAGTCTTACCAGCAATGGAGGTTTGTTCCTCTTTCTCCACATTATTTACAGCATCTACACCACTAGGAAGGCCCCTATGCCATGAAAGCAAGAAGCTCCCAGGACCCAACAGGGATGACATTAGTTGAAATACCCAACAAAGAGAGAGGAAAACTGAAAAGAACATATGAAAAGTTAGGCATGGCCCCCAATTAAAAGATGCAGACACTCACTCATCTCAAAAGTATTAACCCAGGAGTACTCCTGTCTAAAGGAAATGCATGGATAAAAAATGGAGCAGAGACTGAAGCAAAAGTCATCCATAGACTGCCCCACCTAGAAATCTGTCCAATCTGAAGACAGCAAACCCAGACACTATTGTTGATGCTAAGAAGCACTTGCTGAATGGAGCTTGGAATGGCTGTCCCCTGCAGATTCTGCCAAAGGCTGACCAATACAGATGTGGATGCTTGCACCAAACCTTCCGGCTGAGCATGAGGATGCTAAGGAGGAGTTAGGGGAAGGACAGAAGGAGCTGAAGGGGTTTGCAACCCCACAGAAAGAAAAACAATATTAACCAACCAGAGCCTCCAGAGCTCCTAGGAACTAAACCACATACATACATACATACATACATACATACATATACATACATACATGTATGTATGTATATGTATATAAAATATATTTTTATATTCATGCATTCAGTATTGAAGAATGTCCACTGAAATTTTACAAATATACTCTGTATATCATTCAAAATAATTTAAATAAATTGACAGAATATTTATTGTGATCAGATACAAGTGTTCTGTCCTCTCCAAATATTTTTATTATGTCTGAACAAAAGCTTTAATTTTAAACATACTAGGCAACAATCTTCCATGTATTCACTCTCAATCCAGTAAATCAAGGAGTCACCATCAAAATTATCCCCTTGAACTTCAGGCTCACATGCATATATTTGTTTGGGTTTTTGTTTGTTTGTTTGTTTGCTTGTTTTAACCCCACTGCATCTAATATTTTCCTTATATTAACATGTCTGTGGGGTATTTCCCAATATTGGTATTCCACATAGAATAGTATAAATCCTCAGAAATTTGACTCACTCTTGCTTGCATCTTTCTACTACATATATTATATCAACATGTAATATGGCCTCTATATACCTCCGAATACTTTCTGAAAATTTTTGACATTTGATTTTGTGAAGTTTTTATGCTGGGTTTTATGTGAGTTCACTTTGCAATAGCCATGGTAAGTATAGAAGATAATACTTTTTTGGGTGAGAGTTTCCAAAACCTACTTTTATTAAGGGTTCTCAAATTCTTAGACCCCTCTTCTAGCCCACCATCCAAAGATTGGTAATAAAGATAGTAAGTAGGACAAGGGGATATGGACCTGTTTAGGTGTAGGTCTTTGGGGGAAATTGCAACCTATGTTGGTCAGGATACCAGCAGTCCTATTCCAAATTTAGCAGTGTCAGGATAAAAAACAAATGTCAGCCACACTGGCATAATCAAGCAGAAATAGCCATGCTTCCACCAAGTCAGCACAAGTTAGCAGGAGACAGAAGAACCTGAGGGAACACCAGGAGATGTTCTCTGCTGTACCTCACTCTAGGAAGTGAATATCAGCTACGACATGAGACCATCAAAGCATTACAAGTCTATGTAAGTGCCCCCATCACTGTCTTTTGAGTCTTATTTATTCTCTCTCCAAACAAAACACCATGAGAGTCTGCTTTAGCAAAACACCACTTGAATCTGCATCACATGACACAACCAGAATCCTGCAGTTCAATATTTCCAGCTCTTCCATTGGGGTCCCTGGGCTCAGTAAACTGATTGGCTGTATATTTATTGGTATTCATCAAATGCTGGTAGAACTTCTCAGAAACTGCCATATCAGACTCCTTTTAGCAAACACTTCTTGCCATCAAGCAATAGTGTGGGGCTTTGATGTCTGAAGATGACATAGATATCTAAGTAGGGCATTCTTTGGATGGTCTTTCCTTCAGTCTTTGTTCCATTTTTTCTCCCTGGTTTTCCTTTGGACAGAAACATTTCTGGGTTAAAAATCTTGATATGCCACTGGAGGTCAGGCCTCTATCCCCGCCTTGGAAAGATTAAAATCACCACAGCCCTTCTATACTTGGAGAAGGGAAGAGATATCAGGGGCAGCCTTGCTTATACACTGAAAGCCTAAAATCAGTCATACGCCTAAAATCAGCAATAGGCCTGACATTCATGCCTGCTAACTCAAAGTCTTGGGTCTCTATGGAAAAACACTGAAAGAGATGGCTATAAACTATTGCAAACTGGTAGCTTTTGTGGAAATCTAGCAGCCTGAGTAGTCATAGACCTTCTAAATAGGCAGCCTTAGCAGATAGTACCTAGATAAGGACAAGTGAATCATAGGCAGAGTCATAGTGACCTGACCCCTGAAACTTCATCCAGCTGATACCCTGTTCTGAAAGATATCTGTACTCCCCCTGAATACCTATGCTCCTGTGTCATCCCCTTCCCCACATCCTACATTTTCGTGTTTATAACCCCTGTGTTAAAAAGTAAAACTTATGATTTGATAATTAAAAAAATAGAAAAAGAAAAAATAACACACAGTGTCCCCCTGGCTCTGCCAACTTAGTTCCTGACAATCCATTTTCTTCTTCTCAGAAATACTTTGTATTATAAAATGTTCCGAGCCCCTCTGTGTCCCCTTCGCCCACGAAAGAGACATGTGAGGCAGTGTTCAGGTGGTTACCACAGCGAGGCTTTATTCTTGTATCAGCAGAACCGGAAAGACCCCAAGCCCGGAAAAGGCACTGCTATATGTACCCTACAGTGGCATGTTCACTTCTGATTGGGTGTTCACTCATTACCCATAATACGCCCCGGGATGGGCAGTGACTTTGGCGTGCTTTTTGCCTTTGCACATGCATAGTTAGTTTTTTACTTGTGGGAGCACAGGATGCCCGCACCATCTTGTAATGGCGAATGCTGTCACGCTCACGCGACTCCTAACAATAAAACATTATTGTGTTTTTTTTTATTACTATGCTGGGTCAAATAATTTTTATTGATTTCATTTTAAACTTCAAAGTTTTTAATGAGTTAAAATGTCCATCAACATAATTATAGGTCATATTTATTTTCATATTGTAAAATGCTAATTAATCTGTTGAACATTTTAAAAATTTGGATTCCTTTTTGAGAAATTTATATATGGGCACTGTATTTACACAATGTTCACCTTTCTCTCCTTCCTCCCACTCTCCATAACCCCCCATACTTTTTAAATACATCTTATTATTTAAATATTGTTTATAGATGTATACATGTATAAGTATATATGTATATACAAATACTGATAAATAAAGTGTTTTTAAAAAATTGAGATGCATGAATGGCCCTATCCCTAAACTGGGGGCCATACCTATTTATATGAAGTGATTTCTATAGTTTGTATTTACTTTTATTGGGTATTTCCACTAAAGTCATTGCCATTGTCTCCTATGGTCTCTCTCTTCTCTGGAGTGTGGAATTTCTTGTCGTTACCCTCAGTTCTCCATCTTCCTCTGCTGCATGTTTCTATTCAATTTTCTGGCTCTCTGTATTTCTTTTTTGTCACTTCCAAATCCTGTTTTTGTCTACTTTTTCCCTCACCTTCCTCTCTCACTCCCATATCCCTACCTTCTGTGATAATTTTGTTTCGTATTCTATGTAGGATTGAAGTAGCTACACTTTTGTCTTCCTACTTCTTGACCTGTATATGGTTTGTGGGTTGTATCAAGGGTATTCTGAACATTTGGGCTAAAATACACTTACCAGTGAGTACATATCATGTGTGTTATTTCAGTCTGGGTTAAATCACTGAAGATGATATTTTCTATCCATTTATCTACCTTTCTATCTGTTTACAAAAACTGTGAGAGTTTTTATCACTATTGCTCTGTAGTAAAGCTTGAGGTCAGGGATGGTGATTCCCCAAGAAGATCTTTTGTTGTTGAGAATGTTTTTTTTTGTTTGTTTGTTTTTTTTTTTTTTTTTTTTTTTTTTTATCCTGTATTTTTTGTTACTACAAATGAATTTGAAAATTGTTCTTCCTGTCTCTGTGAAGAATTGAGTTGGAATTTACATGGTATTTGCACTGAATCTGTACTTTGCAAAAGCAACAAAAAAAATAACATGGCCATTTTTATTATGTTAAACCACTGATATAAGAGCATAGGCAATCTTTCCATCTTCTGACATCTTCTATATTGCTTCAGAGTATTGAAATTCTTGTCATACAGGTATTTCATTTTCCTGGTTAGATATTTTCTATTATTTGTGACTATTGTGAAGGGAGTCATTTTCCTAATTTCTATTTACAGAGCTAAAGGGGATTACAACCCCATGGGAAGAATAATATTAACTAACCAGACAACCAAGAGCTCCCAGAGAATAAACCACTTTTTCTTCTTTTTTATATTTTATTTACACTTCAGATGCCATCCCATTTTCCCATTCATCCCCCCCACCCAGAAAACCCCTATCCCATGCCCCCTTTTTCTTTTTGCTCATATACATTTTAAAAAAATGTTAATCATAGGCTTTATAAGCCTGGTATTGCTCAATCAGAGGTGTAACCCACTACCCAACCTAGATATATCAAGTATCTTTGACTGGTGGAGATACATGAACATCTGCCTCCCTGTCTCCCCCATCTTTCTCTCTTTCATCACCTAGCTTCTCCTCTCCTTCTTCTTCTCCTCTTCTTATTCCTTTTCTTCCTCTCAGTACTCCTTCCACCTTAGCTCCTCCTACATATCACCCTTCCTGTTAAAATGAAACTTTTCTCTCAAAATACAATTATAGCATAATTATGCCAATTTGTACCAGTGAGGTACAAGATAGTCTTCATACCCAGTCTAACATTTTGTTGACTAACCAGCACCTCTGTTGTCTATCCTAATTAAAACATTTAGTTCTGAAGCTGGCTTTTGGATGAATGTCAGCTGACGACCATCCACTCAAATCTTTTCTCTCAAAGTAAATAGCCAGAATTGGCTATGAGACTATAAGTTTTCAACCCCATCAGAAATCCAGAATGACTGAATTAACTATAATTGTAGGAAGCACAAAGCATAGCTTCTAAAATTTAGCCAATTTATAGAGACCTCTGAACACATGGACACTGCCTCAACTATATAACATTGGAGCATCTGTTCTTCTGCCTTCTGGCCCAGGATCATCTGACAGACCTTAGTGCTGCAGAATTATTAAGGGCTGATTATTCTATCTAGGCAGATATAATCAGTCGACTATTCTGCAAGTGTGTCCTTTTCTGGACAGTAATTTGTCTGCAGATGGAAAGAGGCAATTCTTGTCTAGTGGCTGTCTCACCACTACTCCAAAGATGCTCAATTTCTTCTTAGAATTCAATATATGAAGCTGTCAGGAGCAGACAGGTCTCTAATCAAAATGAACATTAATACAGAAATGTTTGT
This sequence comes from Arvicanthis niloticus, assembly GCF_011762505.2. Lineage (NCBI taxonomy): Eukaryota > Metazoa > Chordata > Mammalia > Rodentia > Muridae > Arvicanthis > Arvicanthis niloticus. The sequence continues at coordinate 32,809,686 of NC_047658.1, read as the reverse complement.
CATGTCAATTCTGTGGATTTCTGATGTTTTGAAAACCAACTATCCATGTAAGTTAATCTGGACAGTTGCCTTAACTCCACTCAGCTATTTCTAAATAAAACATAAAAAGCACCCTAACAATAAACTCCAACCCATGAATTTGCTGTAGTCCCTTAACTCACAGGCTGACCATCTCAAATCAGTTTAAAAAAGTTAAATAAGGACTGTGTCTAAGCCTTGTATTCCTAAGTGTGTTATACTGGTACAAGACCTATGAAGGTACCAATATTCATCTCACTTTTATCTCAATAAGAAGCTCATACCAATGAAAACCTTACAATTTGTAATCAAAGTAAATTGGTGCTGTTTAAGAATTTATATCTTCATCTTGATATTAATTATACAGATTTCTACTAATAGGTTATGGCTATGCAAGAAACCCTAGCTAATTCCTCTCTATTCCAACAAAACCACTACTTTTCCCTAGAAAGACAGCCCAACATTTACCACCTTAGTACCCAAGCCCAGAGAATAGGGGTGCTGACTCCTCATTAGCTTCTTCAAGCTGACTATGGGCGTTGAGATATTAGAAGAGGAATTGATAAGCCTCTGGTGCTGTGTCTTCACTGCCTCCAGATGGAATTCCCGGACCTCAGAGTTTTGAGCTGGTCTGCCCAGCTTGCTTGTTGAGTAGATATACCAAGGCTGATCATTCTGCGATATACAATTCTCAAAAAAATTTTAGTATCAAAATAATTTTCTTTTTAAGAGGGTTGACATTTTATTAAGGATGTTGGTCCTAACCACTTTTCTTTTTTCCCCCTCTTTTATTGGATATTATATTTAGGTTTCAAATGTTATCCCCTTACCACATTACCCCCACCTCCCAGGAACCCCTTATCCCATCCCCCTCCTCCTGCTTCTATGAGGGTGTTTACCCACCTACCCCCCAATCCCCCTTCCCACCCTCAGATTACCCCCCACCCACACTCAGTGCTCAGCCTTCAAGGTACCATTGACCTCATCTCCCACCTATGCCCAACAACGCCATCCTCCCTTACATGTACAGCTGGAGTCATGTGGCTCTCCATATGTGCTCCTAGGCAGGTGGTTTAGACCCTGGGGAGCTCTGGCTGGTTGGTATTGTTGCTCTCCTCATGAGGCCACCAACCCTTTAGGCTCCTTTAGTTTACACTCTAACTTCTCCATTGTTGTGGTGCTTCATGCCAGTAGGATTTGCTGAAGGAGGCAGAGGCAGGAGGATCACGAGTTCAAGGCCAGCCTGGGGTACACACATTTTCTTCTTAATACTGACATTTTTGTTTGGTTTGAACCTATGCAGTGTGATTTGTTTTATACAATCTTTGTGAGTTCTAATATGTTTCAATAATGTTGTATATAGAAATTATTTTCCTTTAGAGTTATCTAACACCTCTGCCCCTTACAAATTTTTGATTCCTTCACATATGTCTATGAAGTATGAGAAGAGTGTTGTGATAAAAAACATCCTATTAGGATCCAGTGTTACAAAGTGTCTCATTTTCTGCATCCAGCCTTTTTCTGTGTATACCAAGACCTTCTTAGGTCACTACATAGTGGATGAACAAGGACCCCTAATGAGGGTTAAGTTGTGCACTTATTTATAAGTATCACATTATGTCTTCAGGACTCATTTTATTTTTATATACCTTTTGCTGAATAAAAGAGGTAGGATTCATATGCAAGGAACATATCAAATATAGCCAATCACGTGTGTAATATATTGCTGAAAACTTGTAAAGAAATAGTAAGCTTCATGTAAGTAGTTTCTTTTGGCTGGTCCTACACTTAATGGAAAGATACATGTGATATTGTCAAAGAGATAACATTTGTTTCCTAAAAAAAACTCTAAGCTTCTCATCTTAGGAAACTATAATTGTGATGGTCACCAAATGTGATCTTTTAAAGGAGAACTAAATATGGCACTTATTTATGTCTCATAATTCTAATTGTTTCACTTGAAATTATGCAAATAATTCAACAAGGAATTATACTGTATGTCAGATATATGGTAGATGGTATATGATATGTGTTATATGATATATGATACATGATGAATGATGAATGATATGATTACATGACATATGGTATATGATTAATATATGATATGCGACAGGTGATATGTGATAATGTATAATATAATATTCAATAATGCAATATATATTGCATGATATATAATTAATATATAATATATATTATGTATGTATGTACATACAATGTATTCATGTCTGCATGCATGCATGCTTGTACACATACTATTAAGGAGTCTAGTGGAGTTAGATTTCATATATGCAACTGTGGAAAAGCCTTCATTCCTGAATGAAAAGACGTTGTGGTTCATTTTTTTAAAGCTTAGAAGTTTAGTTCATTATCATTGTGTTTGGTAGCAGGACAGCATGCAGACAGTCATGATTATGGAGAGATACATGACATTTTTATATCTGGATTTTTTTGCAGCAGGAATAGACATTGAACCCATAGGCATAGCTTTAGGTTATGAAGTCTCAGAGCCAAGCAACAGTGATATACTTCATCCCAACAAGGTCACACTTCCTCATATTGCCATTACATAGAACTATAGAAGGCCCATTTTATGCAAACCATCTTATCCTTTGTATTGGAGTTGCCAAGCTTTAGTAAGTAGTCTACTACCTATTTACAAATAAGCCCAGGAATCTCATTTGTTCACCAGAATTTGGTTGGAACTGCAAAATGATTTGCCAATATTACAGGAATTGCAAAAGATAAAAATTAGGGGAAGATTCATACATTATTTATGTCTTTCACTAAGGGAAGGAATCTTAGCAGCCCTAAGGTAATTGAGTGTCAATGACAAAAATGAGAAGTGGGTATTTGAAAATCGGATTATATATTTCTTCAGGTGAAGAATGAAGCAGGGAACTTAAACACCATTGATTGAAGCTTTAGACATTTTAAGAAAACTTTGTATTGCTGTATTTTCTACTCTCTTGAGAAAGTGACAGTGGCATGGCAAACATTAGGCTACTAAGAGATGACAGTAATGTGAGCCCATGATGCAGGAATGTCTCTAGGTTAAGTCAAATGCCTGTAGTATTTTTTCTATGTGGTATGCAGTAGAAGTACTAATTGATAGACTGGGAGTCATCTCATCAGGCAAGTAGTATTACTGAGTTGCTATGCAAGCACCAGAATAAATGATGTGCATCTGTCCTCTTGTGAACTGACACCACTGCGGGATACTGATTATGTAAATTGTGATATGTATGAGAATGTAATTTTAGATTATGATTCTGGTAATGGTATTGCCATGGACATACAAAGTGAATTAGATAAAGAAGAACAATGGAAATGTCAGCTACTTTGATTTTAATTTTCCAATTGAAGAAAAATAGGAAAGGCCCATATTACAACAATAAAAAAGAGCATAGCTTGATACTTCCAAGTGGATCCAATATTAATAAGAAAGGGAAGTACTTGGGAAACATTAATACAACTCAAGTCCCAAAATGTTATAGAGAAAAGAGAAATAACTGAACCACAATGTATATATTAGTCTCAAGCAAGCAGAGAGAAAAGAAACCCCAAGAGAAGGGACACGAATCATAGAATTACTTGTTTATATACTCAAGTAAATATGCTAAACTGACATAAATAGTGATCAAGGGAGAGGGGAGAAAGGAATAGTTGTGGGGGTAAGGGACAACAAAAGACTGCCTGTAGATAGAGAGGAGATAGGTGTGGCCAGTAGGAAAATGGCAGCTTATAAATATAAATTGGGAATCCCTGAACTAGAATAAAATGTTTAATTTTGATTGGGTCTATTAACTGGGTGAGTCAATGTGGGTTTTGGATTGTTGGACTTCAATACTATAATAGGTAGACCTACATAGTGAACCTCAGGAGGGAGAATTTTCCAAATAAGGGTATACATCTTTGGGACAGGCTTTAGGACTGGAACTTAATACCTTTTAGCAAGGGAAAAGAAATGGAAGAGTGGAGTAAGCCTGCCAGAGTCATGTTTGCCATGCTGGCTAGGTCCTTTCAGTATCCCTTTGATCTAACAATTAGGGGATTCTGTGGCATACTGTGTGTTTTCTTAACATCCAATTGAGAAAGGTCTTGAATAAAGATTGAGAAGAACAGGTATAAGAGATCACTAAGAGTAAGTGGGTATACATGCGCAACAGAGAGGGCTACAAATAGGATAAAAGGTAGCAAGGACTGGATTTATCAAATATATGAAGGGAACATAGAGATGGGATTACAGTAGCTAAGGAAATTGTCAGGAGAGAACAGGCAAGAAAGAAATGCATTGATATGGAGAAAAACATGGCCAAAGAACAAACTTTAGTAGTATACAGATGTCTCTATATATCCTATGACTATCTATAATTGTTACATGTCAATTTTAAAAATTTAAGAAACAAAGGCAACTACTGCAGCTTGAGAGAAAGCCCTTTTATTTGCCTTTAATGAGTTGTGACAAAGGAAAATAAAGAAGGAATTGAACAAGACATGAAAAAGAATTACTTCAGAGAAGTACAACCTTAGAAAGACAAACACCAAGTACATCCTTATGGACTATAATGATGTTCTGTGAATACATATGTCCAGGGGTGCAAAAATATGGCCTACTTAAATATGTTATTTAAGGAGATCACAAATTTGATGAAGTGCTTTTTTGGATTCTTAGATAAATATTTATTACATGGGAAGAAAAAGCAGGTAACAAGTTAAATGGCTAGCTGCAAAAAACCTGACATAAACTTATATGAATGCATGCACAGGCGCATGTATACACACACACATTACAGCAAACAAATAAATATACATATACATGTATACAGGCATACATAAACATAAGCATACTATACATACACACACCCCAATATCTTATGATCAAATATATTAAGATATAATTAACTTTATAAAACATATAAAAGCAGGAGGAACAGTAGCACTTCTTAACTTCATCAAGGTTATCATTGGCGTGACGAAACACCATGACCAAAGAAGCTTCTGGAGGAGTTTATTTGGCTGTTTCCATATCACTGTTGACTATTGAAGTTATAGTTCAGGACAGGAGCTCAAGCAGAGCTGGAACCTGGGGTACAGAAGCTGATGCAAAGCCAATGGAAGGGTACTATTTATTGGCTTTTTCAACATGGTTTGCTCAGCATGCTTTCCTTCTTATATAATCCAGGATTACCAGTCCAGGAATTAGAAAAATAACACAATAAATTGCACATCAATTGCATATCAATCACTAATTTTAAAAATGTTCTATGGCTTGCATACAGAACATCTATGGAGACTAATTTTTAACTAAGGGTTCCTCCTTTCAGATGACACTAACTTGTGTCAAGTTGGTATAAAAGTATATAACATGGTACCAATGGTCTTCTTGGCTTGATATGGCACTAATTATCTTCAATCCTAGTACTCTGGATGTACAGATATGCAGATATCTGTGAGTTCAAGGCCAGTATGATCTACCTAGTGAGTTCCTAAATAGAAGACCAGCATAGAGAGATCTTGTGTCAAAATAAAAACAAAAAAAAATTAGATTACTAATGGTCTCCCTGGTTGAGAGAATCTCTTGTGAGCATCACACCTCAAACACAAAGAAAAAATGTCAATGGCAAATTAGCTGAGGCAGAAAATAGGATTTAGGTCACTGGAAGGAAGAGAGAAGATTGTGGAAACAGTAATTAACAAGTTTAGCTACAGATCAAGAGGTAGAACCAGAAAAGGTTTGGCAGAAAGGTAAAGTAATATATGGAGGCAGGTCACTTATGAACAGTTTGAGAGATGACTGTAGAAAGCCTTGACTTCTTGTTAGCAACAGGGTGAATTGTCTGCTTGTCATACAAACATCATTCCTCACATGATTAATAGTGCTGCTATGTTGTGCTCGCAGAGAGTAGCCTAGCATAACAGCCCTCTGAAATGCTCTGCCAAGTAGGTAACTGAGTTAGATGCAGATATCCATAGACACATGTTAGACAGAAGTCAGTTAGAAGAATAATTGAAGGCACTGAAGAAGATGACAACCCCACAGGAAGACCAACATTGTCAACTAACTTGGACTCCTGGGAGCTAACAATGACTGAGCCACCAATTAAAAATATACAGTGGCTGGCATCAATAAGATATGTATAAGAATGCTGCCACTTCGGGAAGAGGTTGTACTAATTCTGTAGGGCCTTTATGCAAAAGGGAGAGGGACTCTAAGAGGGACTCTGAGAGAAGGATTTGGAAGGGACAATACTTGGAATGTAAATAAGTAAAACTCTCTCTCTCTCTCTCTCTCTCTCTCTCTCTCTCTCTCTCTCTCTTTCTCTCTCTCTAGCTCTCTCCCTCCCCCCCGCATAAAATTTGGTTGTGAGTTTTTGTATTTGTTCTCATATTCTGCAAAGAAGAAGCTTCAGAAAATGTCATTGCTAAAGACATCACTTACACAAATCACTAAAAACAGAGAGATTGAACAAGTGTCTAAAATAGAACATTTACCCTACATAATGGTTACTTTTTTGCAGAAGGTTCTCTATAGGCTACTAAAAGAGAAATGCAAGCCCAAACTCAATATCAAAACCATTGATCAATATTAAAGGCTGTCCTGTAACATATCTAGGGCAAGGGTAGCATTAATCTTGTGGAAGTAACTAACTAACAAGTGATTTGACTTAATGCACACCTTTCAGAACCCATAGCTGACAGTGGTTGATTGCACAAGAACCAGAAAATAGATAGGCCCCAGACCTAGATATTATATAGTTATAGATTTCTGCCATAATTAGCCATCATCAGTTTATAAGAAATACATTATGATATATTGAAAAACAAACAAATGATACAAAAAACAAAGAAAAGGATAAAAGTAGGGTGAAGAGAACTAAAAAACAAACAAAACAATACAACAAAAAACCAAACACGCAAAACAAAAGTTGAAGTATGGAAGAAAATGAGGGACATGTCACTATGAGGATTGTGTTGGAAAGGACATGAACCACCAGGAGCACAGAAGGATGAATGATATTATAGAAGAATGTAAAATAACTTTTACTATTAACAGGTGTAACTCATAAGTAATAATTATACACTATCCTTATTATTTGGGAGCATATATTTCTTCAAACTACAATACATTTTGATCCATTTATATTAACAAACCCTTTGCAATGCGAAATGACAACCATGATAAACATTTGAACCTGTTAATACAAATTACTGCCGATCAAAAGAAAAAGGTTAGGGATAAATTGAAAGCACATTTAGGGCAGATGTTTACTTTGTCATAAGGTTGGGTCACTTGTGACATTGAGGGTATAAAAGAGTCTTTGTTATTGCTTGTCTTCAGCTACATATGTGCTGCTCACAGGGGAACAGCAGAAACACAGTCATAGCTCCTAAAATTTTAGTCAACTATGCAAAATCTAAAGTTGAAACTTGAGGATAACTTTACAGGAAAGCAACAGAGTTAGGATGGAAGAAAAATAGAGTAGCTGTTTTTTCATTTGATGAAATGGTTGCACAGGGAAAGAAATATTTTTCAGGGAAGATTTGTGTCAGAGGGTACTCATAATCCTGGAGATCTCTATGCATCAGATCATATATCAACAGTGCTAAATTGACTGTTTGTATATTAAAAAGAGATCAAATAAAGTGACCATGGATTATTAGTCATAGATATTGTGGATAACCCTATTTTTGGTATGCAATGTTTATATTGTTAACAAATTATATGACATATGAATGTTAAGTTAAATGTTTACAAAATAATGACACCATAATAACAATTCTACACATTCTCATATAGACATTATACCCATATACACAAAGTGCTTCTCTGCATAAAACACACACACACACACACACACACACACATGTATCTACACACATAAAAAAAATATTGTAGTATGTCTAGATTTTGAATATTTCTTTTCTAAAATAAATGCCTCTTATTATGTCTTTACCATTATTATAATTTAATACAGTGTATTATGAAACTGTACACAAGTATGCATTTAGATAATTCAATTTCAATGTTTGTAAATTGTAATGTGCATAAATATATGAAATAGTGTGATAAATTTACAAATAATCATAGCTCCTCAGGATAATTGCAGATGCAGATTACAAAGCTCGAACACCGGAGTGCATTTGACAGCCTGTGATTACAAGCAGCAGTCTAGACACAAATGGAGGCTTTATTATAGATACCATTAGCCACATACAGGCTAAAAGGCACAGACGTTATGCACAGTTTTTTCTGCTTTTAATTAGCTGCCTAAACCAAAAAATAATTACATAATATTTTCATTTTTCTCCTTCTATTTCATCCTTATTTTTATTCCTGATGCATCATGAAGGGAGGGGAAAGAAAAGATGGAGGAGCTTTGATGTAAAAATCTCCATGGTAACAGCAGGCATTTGCTTTCTTTATCATGTTTGAGATCTCTCTCCTGATTGGTCCCAGACCTTTTCTTTATTTTTCTACATACACTCAGCCGTTCTGATTCAAACACAGCTAAAGAAATCCATTCACAGACAAAACGTTTCAAGTTCTACCATTGATGTCTAGCTCACAGTTTGTACCAGGCTCTTGCTGGAGCTTGACTAAAAGCTACTTCTGTGAGAAACAGGGTTTCTTTGGATACCTGCAGATGAAAATGAAAGTCAGCCTGCTCAGGTAACTTCCTATGATTCTTCTCATTCCTGCTCTAAATGAAACTGTTCCCATTTGCTGTGCAAGGTATTTGTTACTGTTTCTGGACATTGCTTCAATTTTAAGATCTATCATTTAGGACTCAACCTTGGAGTTCTGCTTCATCTGCAAGGATGGTGTATTATCTCATCCTTCAGTATCTGACAGAGACAGGAGACCTGTTGTCTTTTCATCTGCTTTAGGGAATCAGAACTGTAAAGGATTTTTGTGTTAGGACATCAGTTCTTACTTGATACCATGATTTTTTCTGAAACATGTTCTGACATCACCATACCTGGTATGCCACTGCTTTCTGAGAGTACTAAAACCCTAATACTGCAATTCTCTTTTGTTATCATCTTACTACCATAAAAGATCTCAGATATTTTACATTACATTTCAATCCAAATTCTAATATTTGGTTTACATTGTTACTGTTGGGAACATACACACTTACATGTGTGCATACTTCATTCTTTAAGGATAGTAAAAGCAAATAGTTTGCATATACTCCAATGTAAACTTTAACATACCTAAATTTCTTTTTTCTTTTACTCTGATACTTATTACAATGGTTTCCAAACACCACCCACTTTCCATGAGTCATAGTATGTATGTTACTTTAGTTATCCAACGTTGTCTTAAATACTCTTTATTATCACCTAGAATTTTATTAAATTGTAATTATTACATATTGTTTTATGGGTATTTTGTGTTCTGTGCGAATTTTATAAAATTTAAGTTTTTATACTTGTGCATAATCTATGAGCCTCAATTGCATTTGATTTTATCTAAATGTTGATATGTGACAGAATCAATTGATATTAATATGTTTAATATATCATACTACACTATACATGGCATAAGCTTAATGTACGTATCTCATGAATCTTGAACTTATTATCCTTTATTTAAAACAGAAATTGTTATTAAAGTCTTAACAAATTTTCTCAGCTCTATTTTCCTGGTAACTATATAGTTAATTATAGAATTGTGTTTCAGTAATTTGTTGTATTGTTCTGCCCATCAGCAGCATTCTTTTTGCTTCTTTGTATCTGACAAAATGCTAAATATTGAAGATTTATCAGATTTTGGGGTTCATTTAAGATAAGTAAATGTACATCTGAATAACCAAGCATGAAAAATTAGTTGAAAATGGGTGCAAAGACAGAGATTTTTGTGGTAGACTCCTTGGATTCTTAATTGTGTATTACACAAGTGACTTTTAACAAGATGATTTGGAAAGATTATAGTAAACTTTGTCTGTTAATGTAGAAAATACAAACATATAAAGGCAGATAATTTTTGAGGCCCTACTGTTTTAAATTATGAATTGCAATTATAGAAATGGGTTGCATTCATAGTAAAATTATTCTCAGATTGCTTGGACAAAAGATTCTAAATCAATAAAAATCCGTTATCAAATTTCTTGATTATGTTCCTGGACTGAATAAAAATGACTGGTCTGTTTCTGAAAATGTTGATGTTATTGATGTCCAGCTTAGATATATAAATTTAGGACTAGTCAAAATTATACTGTCTTTGTAAAAAGACTGACATATCCCCTGTAGGTACCACTAAGGATGATAGGGACAAAAGCCAAAATACTATTCTCTTGTGAATCTTGCAGGTTTCATACTATGAAGTGTCAGTCAATGTGTACTATTACTAAGTTCAGTAAAGGTATGAGAATTTTACATAGAATCAAAATTCTTTTTGGATTAAATGTCCATTCTGATGGAGGCAAGAGTTGATGTGTTTTTATATGGGTCACTTGCACTAATAATTTTGAAAAACTAAGTCATAGTCTCTAGTGAAGAAACATCTTGTATTGGTTGCTTAAATGCAGTACCAGGTAAAATAATCCCCTATATTTGTTTATATTCTCATAAATTATTGCTATATTCTATGTCTATTAATTTCAGCTTTCCATTTCTTAATTTTCCTCATTTGTTTACCTTAGCTTTCTACACAGAAAAAAAAAAATACAACAGATTTTTCATGAGGCCTTTCCAGAGACAGTGCTATGAGAAAAGTACTTCAGGGTTTCACTGTAGTGAGAAAATTGTGAGTTATTTATGTAACACTATCTAAAGCTCAGAGACTCTTTAGAAAACAAGATTGAAAGGAAGGAAGTGATAGAGGCTTATCTCATGGTGCTCCTTAGTCCTATATTCAAAGCCACATCAGCCATTTTGGGCAATCATCTATGCCACCTAGTAAATAGATATTCTAGCTGGGATTACAGTTTGTTTACATCCACTTATTATATGCCAGGAAAATGTAAAAGATCCTCACTCTAGTATCCAAATGCTCAGACAATTTATTGTAGAAATATTTACACTTACTGAATATAGCCCTGTAAGTGGATACAGGCCAAAAAAAGAGTATGGGAGGTTGACTCTATCATGTGATATATAAGAGAGCCATCTTTTTTATTGGATAGTGAATTTTTTGTGCAGCCTTTTTCTGAGCTCACACAGCAAGAAAATTTTCAATCAAAAATACTCTGAAAGTTTTTCCAATAAACATACGAGTTACCTAGGGAACACATTGGGCTTTGTATTGTATTGGGGTTTGTATTTAGGGCTAAAAATTTTCTGTTGGATAACAAATTTTTTTTTTTTTTCATTTCCAGAAAACTGTATCTCTTGCTGTCAGCATTATCTAAGTGCTTAAAATGTTTGAAAATCAACTTTATTAGTATAATTACTGACACTTCTATAAGACATAATCTTACAGCAAATGGCCTTATATCTAAGATATTAGCATCTTTCTTGTCAATCTTCCACAATTACCTCTGAGCTTTAGACACAGGAAATGTTTAATCAAATGATATGCTGACTGTGATCCATACTATTTTGATTTGTTGTGCTTTTCTGCATGTATTTATTAGATGATCTACGTGCATTTAAGGAGTATTTTTCTGATTACATATGGAATTTTCCTTTGGAGAGTATGTGATTATCTAAACAATCACATTTTTATTATAGATATTTTTAGAAAGAAACTTAATATTGTGATATTTTCCCTGTTTTGTTAATCTTTATATATTACCTTTTACATTTCTAAATAAAGTTCCTTTTCCATCCCCAATTACTCCATCAAATCACTTGAAACCTAGTATTCTCCACCATATTACTCTGTCTATTCTTCACCCAAATAATTGTTCCTATTTGATTTTATTGTTCTTTCTAGTTATTATTTTTTAGGTGTGTTGATATAAAGGGTTGGACCTAGAAGCCTCCAGTGAGATCAAACATTTGGCATCTGTCATTGATGATCTGGATTACCACACTCACTATGAACTTTTCTAGTTTTACTGTCTATTTTAAAATATTTTATTCTTTACTGAAGGCTATCATTACACGTTGCACATTTATTCTATTTTCATCATACTTCCATCAACTAAGGCATAGTTAGCTTTTTTTCATTTCCTGTGCATTGTGAATATAACACTAGTAAACATACTCAAGGCAGTAAATATGCAGAAGGATTGTGAGTACTTTTGGGCATATAACTAGGATTGATATAACTGTAGCATATGATATTTATATTTAGATTTTTGATATTGTTGTCTACTGATTTCTAACTAAATTGAACCACTTTCTTATCCCAACAATGAGTGTTCTCGTTTCTCACTTATGCCAAAAAGTTTGTTGTCAGATTTTTGTTTATGTTTCTTAATTCTTAGTTGGGTGATATGAAATTTCAAAATTCTGTGGATTTGAATCTCTAGGTGAAACTATTTTCACAGCAGATGCCAGATTATGCCAGGTCATCCTGTGGATATTTGAACAATTCACCAACAACGTGGAATCTAACAGCTGCTCTCTTATCCGAGATTTGACACTGTGAAGTGGAATGAGTTATTGGTCTCTGAAAAATTATTAACCATGGAATATGGAATTAGGTGTGGTTAAAGTTAAACAGCAGCATCAGTTAACATGAACTAAGAAAAGTTATTAAATGGGTTTTAATTCTGAATCCCTGTGATTTAAATGAACAAACTAATGTTTCAAAGAATGCTATCATAAAATACCCTAGTTTTATTGGAGTTACAGGAGACCTGAACCAAAGATCCCACGTGAAAATACAAACAGTATAAATGGCCAAATTAAGATTAAAGTAGTGACAGGGAATATACTAGTGTTTTAGTTCATATACAAATATAGAAATTCCACTCTCTCCACTGACCACTTCACAGGACAAATAAGCACACAATGGCTATATTGTGTTGGCAGAATAGGTATCAGATTACATGTAGACTAAGAAGATATAGGAAAAGGAACTAGGCCTTTATAACATAAATTATTCCCCACACTTCTGCCACCTCTTTGTAGATAGAACATAATACTTTCATGAACAGTTATTGTAGAAAGAAGAAAACTTTGAAACTCTGATCCACAAATAGATATGTCCAGTACAATGTCCTCATATTCTTTGAGTAGATTCTCTTGTGGAAGAACATGAGAAAATACTGGACTATCTGTAGGTAGATAGAATTTTTTATAAAGATAAAATAAAGGGGAAAGTATATGTCTGCTTTCATGTATAACATAAAGATTGAATTTTTGTTTGGGTATGTTTTATGTGGAAGTTTAAAAACACACATAGATTAATACAAGTATTTTTATTATGTATTTCCTTTATTTACCATATGAACATTCTAGTTTGATTATTCCAAATTCTAATATTCTCTTCCAGTACATCTCTTGCCCAATCTACATACTGTCAAACTCATGACCTCTACAAAAACAGAGGTGTGTGTCTGGGTTTATGTGTGTGTGTGTTTATGTGTCAATGCTCTATAGTAATGTAGCATGATAAGTAATGTTAGAGTTTTTTTTACATATATACTTATTCAGAACTTATTAATTGCAACTAGATTGAATCTTCTCTCTTGGGATGAATCCCTAGATAATACTGATTCTCCTTATCTTAGTAGGGAATATTTGCCTGTACTTTTTCATTTATGAGTGAAGACTTTTGTAATTTTTCCCTCTAGTTTGACATGGTGTTTTTATTTTGGGATTTTGATTATTCACAACCACTCATTAAATGTCAGTACTTAAGCATATATATGTCCCTACAATTTTTATGTATGCAATTCAAATCTAACTTAATGTCAACTTAAGAAAAAGCTTGAGTACCTTCTTCATAGAAGTCCCTAAAAGGTGAGCTCATCAGTCTATCTGTGTGGGTGCCACAATTTGTGCTGGATAAAGCACAGGTTGTGGTGCAACCTTGGGATCATAAGACACATAGTACAGCAAATTAGTCCATTGCTTGTGTTTTATAAGTTAGCATAATAAACTCATTTGTGACCCAGAGAAGACACTGGTGAAATTCTGCATAGTTTTGTTTTGCAAATGTAAGAAGAAGGTCAGACATTCTTTATATCTCTGCTCCTGGAAAATATTTTTAAATTATTTCATGTATTTTTGGTATTTTAATATAATTGTTTTTCATATAATTTTTTTCTTCCATCCCTCCCACTTATTTTATTTGATCTCTTTAAATCCCATGACATTTTCACTAATTGCTGTTATATACAAAACACGAACATATGTACACAATTTCATTTTTGAGACAAAAATAAATGTGGTCAGTACATAGTATTAGTTGTGTGAAAATGGGCTTTTATTGATGACTGTTTTGTGTTAGATAGCAAACTGGAGTGCTCTTTCTTATAGCACTGTACAAAACTGGATGTTTTTCTGTACTGCTAATTGAAACTAGATCTCAGGGTAAAATATATTTTCACTGTTTTACACTTTCATCATTCTGATTCAGAGTCAAATGAGTTGCAACTACAGAAATATCAATAAGCATGACATATGATTACTTTATTTCACTTGATTTCTTTTTTGTAAAAATTACAAAAAAATTAGAAAGCCAGCTGAGCATTAACTTTAACTATACACAATAAAGTATTGTCAAACATATTCTACATTTTAAAAATAGATGTGTGGGATTCTTGGAAATTTTCTATTTACAAGGTTATAATTTTTCGTATTTGTATTTTATTATTTGATCTTTGATTAAAATGCTAAACTATAAACAGAATAATTTCCTTATTGATTTTTTAAAATTTAATACTGCTGAAATTAACTTTACAAAAATAATTGAGTACAAAATGTGGAAGGAATACACATCTGTTTTATTTTTAATCTGGAAGTTTGAATTTTGAAGATAAAATGATATATGTCATTGTTTTCTGATGTCTCTAACAAATTTTGGGGGTCTTTTATTATAATTCAGTTTTGGTTTTATGGAATATATCCTGTATCTCCTATCAGGTAACCACTTACCTTTTTTGCATGTATATATTGTAACAAACTGTTTTCTTTTGAAGTGAAAATTAAATTTTGGTTTATGTAATTGTGGTTGACCTTTTGAGTTTTGTTTTTCTTGAAATTATTGTTGCATTTTCTAAAAGAAAAATACATTGTTTACTGGTGAAAACACCATGCTGACAAACCTTTAAAGTACCATATGGGCCTACATGGAGGCCTGATCATCTGAGTTCCTCAGAACTTCTTTACAGATCTCCATCTGGAATCCTGAGCAGAGAAACAAGTGATGGTTTCATGGTTAAATATATGAGGTTTTAAAATCTGGTATTCCTATTTACTATATTTCTCATTTAAATTGCAACAGCAGAGGCAGCTTTGGCAACAGTAGAGGAGGAGGAAGAGGTGAAGGAACAAGAGAAGCAAGAGAAGCAGAAGAATCAGGAGGACCAGGAGGACCAGGGGGACCAGGAGGACCAGGGGGACCAGGAGGACCAGAAACACCTGGAAGAGGACTAGAAGAAATACTGAGTGACTGTATCTAAGTTTATGGGATGATTTTGATGGGGTTATAATGTTGATAAACATAGTACTCAAGTATTAATTCTAGTAAATTAATTGAAAGATATCAGAAAGCGTTCAAAGTCCTGCAAACACCATATATAACATATGTGGTAAATTACTACAACCTTCTTTCACATATTGCTCATTTGAAAATTATTTAAAAATTTTTCTTATGTACTTGGCAGTTCAGCTTTTAGGGTTATGAAATCTATATTAAGACTGTTCATATTTGTGCATTCATAACACTTAAAATATTGATACGTGTTTTTATTTTCTATTTGTGTATAGCTGTTTTGAAGAAATGTGTACTCAGAGAATCACTCATGTTTGTAAGACACTTTCTCTTTTTACATTTATATTACATTTACATTTTATATACATAAGGTTGTACTTTCTTCTCATTTGAAATCTTTGAAAATCAGTTGTTTTCTTGTTTCAGATATTTACACTTAGTAACAGTGAGCTCATAATTTTCTATTATTTTTAAAATTGTAAGTAGTGATCTTTGAAAATCATATGTGTAGTAGTTATTTCATTGAGTGCAATTTCTACCTGGATGTAATGCATGAGAGAAAAAGACCATATGAACAAAACTAAAGCAGCATAGAAAAACTGGAAAAACAGATATGATAAGTGTATGGCATCTCCTGTAGGATATAAGAAAGCTAACTATTCCTGTGTTCAGGATTTCCTCCTCCTGCCCTACCTTTCTTAAGTAAATTTTGTCAAATAAAATTGAGATATTTATTTGGCCCATACTAAACTTTTTTGTATATAACTTATATTTCAAATGTTTAATTGTGCTAATTGGAATATATTTTTCAATCATAACTTCTGTGGCTACATATATTACCAAATATTGTTGAACTGAAGCGGTTTGCAACATCATAGAAAGAATAACAATATGAAGCAACCAAACACCCCAGAAATCCCAGGGAATAATTCCCAACCAACGATGATGCATGGAGGGCCCCAAGGCTCTAGCCACATAGGTAGCAGAGGATGGACTTGTTGGGTATAAATGGGAAAAGAGACCCTTGATCCTGTGAAAGCTAGATGCCCCATTGTAGATGAATGTGAGGGAGGGGAGATTGGAGTGATTGGTGTGTTGGAGTACACACTAATAAAAGCAGGGTGATGGGATAGAGGGTTTCTAAGAGGCAGAGTGAAATAGAAAATAGCATTTGAAATGTAAAGATAGAAAATATCCACTAAAACTATTATATCTTTGTCTAACTTCAGATAACTATGGAATTTATATGTACATAGATATGTAATTTTATATGTATATACATAGTTTTGCATATGAGTGTGAATGTAAAAAGGCAAAGACTAGCTTAGAAGATATTTTGTTGTTTGAATTTTTTTGAAGTTATGTTCACTTTTATAGGAACCATTTTGAATTATTTATTTTACTGTCAGAATAGGAAAATCAATTTATATTTGTCATTCACTTCAGTGTATACAATATATATATATATATGTGTGTGTATCTGTATTTATATCTATGTCTTCATTATTAATATTGTTATAGAAATAGAGACTGCTATAGAGATAGAGATAGGTATAAGTCTAGGTATAGATAGTGATAGAGATAGAGATAAATAGAGAATGAGGATAGAAAGAGAAAAATACATCAGAGAGAGAGAGAGAGAGAGAGAGAGAGAGAGAGAGATCTTTCTTGGAGTAATATGCACTCAAGTATTTACACATTTAGGTAGGACATGTTTCCTTACATTTACAATAAGTTTACATTTCATATAACTAGGGTTGTAGTTTTTCATGTATGCATATATGAAGAAATATGTATGTATTTATGTATAAGTATATATATATATATATATATATATATATATATATATATATATATATATATACACTGTTTCGGATACACAGTTAATCATTGTATAAGAATTATTTTTTTAGTAAAGGATTTTGTGTTAAATTATATATGTAGTAAAAACTGGAAAGTTGACTTAGTCAATAATATTCATGCCTTTGAGCAGAAGGACTTATTTGAGTTTGCATCCTTTGAATCTCCATTAGTCGAATAAGTCAAAAATCAACAGGACATTGTGGGTATTTTTAAAAGATTCAAAACTGTGTTTGTGGCCATCTTACTTGAATTTTATTGTTAATAATTTCTTTTGCATACAGGGGTTTCATAATGAAAACATTCAAAGAATGACTAGTTTAGGCCACTTTCCTGCCTTCTAAAGGGTGACCTACTTGGAAGACTAGTGTAAAGTGCTAATTGATCTTAGTGTTGTTAGTAATAAAAATGTGTTTTTATACCACAGGTATTTAAAGAAATCTCTATCATATGAAAGAAGATAGCAGAGGGAAAAAAACTGGTTTGCTATTTTAATAGCAGAGGGATTTAAATGGGTTGTCAGTACAAGAGCCAGAAGATTGAAAGGATTACATACTCTTGTCACACTCCATGTTAAAAAATGCAATTCATAGACACAGCTATCAGAAAAAGTATTTGAAAATAATCTTATGCTCTGAGCATAAGGCAATTTTTATATAAAAATAAAATAACATTAAATATGAAATATTTTAATGTGAAAAAATTGTTAATAGATCAGATAGGGATACCTGTATATTATGTCAGTCATTAGGGTTTTGTTTCAAATTTTACTGTATTTTTCATAAACTATTTGGAAATATTTGATTAACTACTTTATTTTCATATGGATTACAGCATTCTCTTGTTCTTTTAGGTGTAATGTTATCTTTCTTGGAAGAGTGGCACGTTATTTGTTTCAAATTTAATTTTTAGTTTATGTTCAATTTATATCTTAATAACAACCCCATTCCTTCTCTGTTCCTACTCCCACACTTACAAATCCTTTCTCTGTACCATTCTCACATTCTGTTAGGAGAATCAGAGTCTCCCTTGGCTACCACCCTACCCCGAGGCATCTAGTTCCAGTAGGTCTAGGCTCACCATCTCACACTGTGGCCCAAGGAGGTTGTACAGGTAGGGTAAAGGTATCCAAAGGTGGGGAACAGAGACCAACATAGCCCCCACAACACTTCTTAGGGGACACACATGAACACCAAGCTCACATTTGTTAAAATATGTAAATAGTCTAGGTCTACTGATTCATGGTCCCTCTTTGGTAGCCCATGCTCTGTGAATGCCTGTGGTCCCAGGTTAGTGAAAACTATGGGTCTTCCTGAATGCTTTGTCTTGCTCACTTCTATCTCCCACTCTTCCAAAAAATTCTCTGCATGTTCTACCTGTTGTTTGACTGTGGGTTTCTTTGTATGTCTCCAAATCCTGCTTGATGAAGCCTCTTAGGAAACATTAGCAAGCATAGCAGTGTATCACTAACAATGTCAGGATGGCTTTTTAACATGAGATTGATTTCAAGTTGGGGCAGTCATAAGATGGCTATTCCCCCATCTCTGTTCAATCTTTGTCAGAACATAGGCAATACAAATTTTGTGTTGAAGGTTTTGTAGGTGAATTGATCCCACCCTCCCTCTTCTAGAAGTTTAGACTAGCTACAGAAGGAAGCCAACTCAGTCTCTGTATTTCACTTAGTAGGAATCTCAGCTAATGACAGCCTTCTGTACTCTCTGTATTATTACCCATCCCAGGTGTTTATCTATTAAACAGAGATGCCCCTCAATCTATTCCCATTCTCATTCCCAGCACCCTCTCACCTCCCAACTTCTCAAACCTCATCACCATCCCTGGTTTTCTTGTCATTTTCTCTTATACCAAGCTTTGTGTCTTCATCTACCACTGATGAGTATCTAGTTATGAGTGAGATTTGTGGATCCTGCATTTGAACTTCCATTTTACCCAGTTTCTTTGGGTCTGTGGGTTGTACTGTAATTGTCATGCATTTTATAGTTAATGTCCACTTGTAAATGTGTACATACCATATAGCTTTCTGGCTCTGGCTTACCCAACGATATTCTCAAGTTCTATACATTTTCATGCAAAATTTGTAACATCTTCAATATTAATAGCTGAATAGTATTCCATTGTGTAGATGTGCCACATTGTTTTTATCTATTCTTCAGTTGAAGATTATAAGATTTTTTAAAATACTAAATGCCTAAATTTGATTTGGTATCTGAGAGAATTTTTTCAAAACATGTTTTATCATATCATGTTATATGGTGGGTGAGAATCTAATATTAAAGAAGAAATGTATAATACATAATTATTTTATTCCATAAAGTATAATATATATTTTATAAGTAGGGATGATATCTTAGACAGAGAGAAGATTTAATATACTTATTCATATGGAATCACACATACTGTTTTCTTAAAGACATCACCAATTCCTTATCACAACCTGAAACATTACTGGGCCCTCTAAGAAGGGCAAGTGCTCATAAAATCATGAATGCTTTCTAAATATAACCACAAATATATACTATGAAATCTGAATAGACGTTGATAGTATACAGGCAATGATGAATAAAGTGAATATAAAAGCTTTTATCAAAGATATATCTGAATGGAAAGTATACAATTTATTTCATGTTTTAAAATTTTAATTATTTACATATTATGCTTATCATTATATGTGGATACTATGTAAGAATGAGTCCTAAATATATTTTTTCATATTTTTTAGGACTTTTTCCTTATTGTGAACAAAGCTAAAGTTGGTGAGGCAACAAATATTACATTTATGATGAAACAGTCAATATTAGGAATGGTTCTTTTATTCAATCTGATGTGTGTGTGTGTGTGTGTTTGTGTATGTGTGTATATAAACCTCAAAAACAAAACTGTTACCACTTCCTTACCTAATTCTTAACGTAATATGTAGAAAACACAAACAATAAGGAATTATACTGCCAAGGCCAATTTAGCATTTTTTTTTTAAATTAAATTGTTTTATTTATTTATATTTCAGATGTTGCCTTCCTTCTCATCCTGGATCTTAGAGTCCTTCATCCCTGATCCCCTATAACTCTGAGAGGTGCTCTACAACCCACCATTACCTCCACTTCACCCCCCAACATTACCCTTCGCTGGGTATTAAGTCTCTCTAGGATTAGGAATCTCTTCTCCCACTGAGACCAAACAAGGCAGTCCTCTGCGACATCCTATGTGTTGGGGGCTAGGGTTGAGACCAAATATTCTCTGTGGTTGGTGGCTTAGGCTCTCAGAGCTTGGAGGAGCATAGAATAATTGATTCTGCTGCTCTTATTATGAGGTTGCAATCCCAACCAGCTTCTTCAATCCTTCCCCGATCTCTTCCATAGGGTCCCCAATCTTATTTCAAAGGTTTGCTGTAAGTATATGTATCTGTAGTAGTCAGCTGCTATTAGAGTCTCTCATAGAACAGCCATGCTAGGCTCCTGTCTACAAGCACAGCATGTCATCATTAATATTGTCAGGGTTTGTGAGAAGGCACCAAACTCTGACATTTCTTTTTCATAGTTTTGTAAATGAGTGGGATCTTACCTCCTTTCTGTGATTTTACCAGAATAAAAAAAGAGTTTGATCTGGAGAATATTATAGATACTTATGTCTCAGAAGTTATCATAAAGCTCAAGCACACAGTTAGTTGTTTTAACATGCCTGCTCTTTTCTTCTTCTATTTCCTATGTCAGTATAAATTTGGATTTCTCCAGAATCATGAAGTATGCTAGATGAATGTGAAAAGACAACATTGTGGCTCTATCCATTTAGTCTATCTATCTATCTATCTATCTATCTATCTATCTATCTATCTATCTATCTATCAATCATCTATCTATCTTCCTATCTACCTGCCTATCAATCTATCAATCATATATTTAATTCTATTAAACCATTTGAATGCAGCTTGTGATCATATATACTTAAGTGAACACTCATTGACTAGTATATTGGCATCCTAAAAACAGTGCTGCAGATCCACCCACAAAATATCTACCTTTATCCTATATTCATCCACTGCAAATATTCTCAAAGCATATAACAGAAACTCCATTTCCCTTTCCTTCTGTGCTCAAATTTTTATTTCAATTAATTTTGTGTATATTTTTATGCTGCAGACTATCTGCAAAAGTGGATAAGGCCTGAGAAGAACATATATAGGAGGTGACATGGAGATCAATTGTAGTGGAAAGCAGCTTGAATTTTCTCTGAGCAACTGAAGATATTTTGTCTGTGTCTGGACTCATAGTAGGAAGAAATGTTTCCAATGAGCCACAGAGTGAATTTATATTTCCTACAGAAATAATTATGCCATTACTTATTTGCATTTTAAAGAATTTCTAAGACATAATAATGCAAAGAAAATGGAGAGTTGATGGCTGACATTACAGAGACAATGTACAATGATCCCGTAAATTTTCTCCCCATAAATAAATTTTGGATCTATTCGTACTGAATCTGCTGACTTGGGACTTTTGCCCAAAATATAATCAAGATTACTCTGGAGGAGCCAGGGCTATAAACTTAGGTAGTCAGTAAGTCTGGGTCATCCTTAAGAAATTAAACTAAGAAAAGGAATTGGTATAAAAGGAGCTTTTCAGATGAATGTTTATATGCATTCCATATAGATATACAGGTGAATGCCAAACCTTGAGGACACATAATTGAGATGCAGTGAAAGTGAGAAAGGGTGAGAGATATAATGCCAGAAAGAAAAAGATTGTGAAATGGATAGATGATAGATAGATAGATAGATAGATAGATAGATAGATAGCCAGCCAGCCAGCCAGCCAGGCAGGCAGGCAGACAGACAGACACAGAGAGGAGTGAGACAGAGGGAAACAGAGAGGAGAGAGGAAGAGAGAGAGAGAGAGAGAGAGAGAGAGCTGAAGTTGTGGTTGTTTTATCTGGCATGCATCCCTGTCCTAACAGATAGAGACAGCAGGTGATGACATAAGCATTCAATTCTGGATCCCTGATGGCAGCTTAATGGAATCAACTGTAAGTTATCATTCCTTACTTTTTGCTTAATTAAAAAAAAAATTAGGAAGGGGTGATGGTGTTCTGAACACCAGGGCATTGTTGTGTTCTTTTGGAGTGCTTTCTGCTGATTGGGGAAGGCATCATCTTTGTGGAACCTAAGAAAAGTGGGGTGCTGGTCAAGTCCTGAGAGATCAGGCTGTTTAACTGAGTCCAGGATCTGTGGTACCATCTGAAGCTAAGAAAGTGCAGGCCTGTATGGTTGTGGGCCAAGAGAGGAAGCCTGGTAATTCTGAGTTAATGCTAGAAGCCCTGGAGATATTAAAGGGAATGCTGGAGTTTTGGCTGCTTCAGACACTAGTCCCCTGTCTTGTAGCTGCATCTGCCAGTATATGCCTATAGAGAGATTTGTGGCCATCAGTCACATAGGATCAACACCTCAAGCCCTTCCACATTTAGATTAGGCATCCTTAACCTCTCAGACAAACATGTAACCTGTGAACAAGGCAATTCTGTTTGTATTTTTAAATAAGAGATTTAAGAGTTATAACTACCTAATGAATTGATTCATGAAAAATCACAGTGGTGAGTTCTCTTGGGATAAGATTTAATTGCACCTCATTCTATAGTTGTGAAATTACATTAACTTAGTGATCAATACTATCAGAGATCTGAAATGGATAAATTATAATCTAAAAGAAGTATATAATTAAAATGAAAGATAACAATACATTGTTCACATTCTAAGTAGTTTTACTAAATTCCTATAGTCTCTGTGGTTCTATAAGAAAAGGCATTTTGGCCATCAGGCCACATGAGAGGTGGCTTTTATGCTGTTTGTTTATAGTTTTGCTTGTTTGTTTTAAATAAGAGACATGGGAGGGATTATCTCATTTTGTCTTTGACTGATTGAAGACAATTGACTCTTTCATTTGCCCAGTTCTGGCTGGGCCCTAGCAGCAGGATTAGTAATGGGACTGTGCAGTGGTTGGCATATCAAAATGCAGGTATAGATTTTTTGCTCTGGGGCCCATATCATATTGGACCCCTGGAGGAGTCTCACTGCTTAGATTTCTGAGTCTCTGTCATAATACGTTTAAGCATATTAATGCCATGTTCAGAATTATCAAACATGCTTGATCACTAACATATTTGAGTTACACAATCTTTGTCTTTTTAATTATTTAATTATCTTAATTATACCTCACATACATAAAACAGGAGTTCAGTTAAATCTTAATCTCATAACTATCTGCATCAATTCTTAGTGTGATTTACTATCAACTTGCTTTTTAAAAGATACAGTAGCTTTTATATTATTAGGAATATAGGTTCCATTCTCTTTATAGTTGAGCCCTAAAAAAACATGGTTCTGAACTGAAGATCTAGTATCACAATGGAAGTTTTTAAATCAATAGACATAGTCCATAAAGCATCTCAAAACTTTTCTGATTCTTATATGATATGATACTATACATTCACATATGATTTAGCTTATAAAATGTATAGCTCATAAGTATTTTAACAAGATACTAACTGTAAATTTTTCAATGTCTCTAAATTAACGTATACCAAATTAAAAGTATCTTTAACAACCTGTGTCCTTGGCTAGCTCATATCATGTATTTTTCATATGTCAGAAGGGAATCATACTACATGATTTAAGATTAACTAAGCATCTGAAATGTAAACTAAATATAAAAATAAATAAAATAAATGAAAAAAGAAGCAATACAAATCACAAATAATAATTCCATGTTAGATAACTGACACTGATTGACAAAACAATAGCTACATAGAGTTTTAAATATATATATATATATATCATTGTATTTATCTATAGGTGGACAGAGAGAGAAAAAGTGAGAAAGAATGAGAAAGAGAGAGAGAGAAAGTGAGAGAGAGAGAGAGAGAGAGAGATCAGAATTTCAAATATGTACCACAAAAGCACATTTTTAAAAAATAAAAAGGGTAATATTGGGAAACAGCTAAGCAAAATCAAAGCTATCAGATGTCTCGCCCTTCTCTACAAAAAAAGGTAAAAACAAATAAAATTTTACTTTTGTTAGTTTAAAATGCATTTTTTAAAACAGTTACTTCAAAACCTATAAAGTACTGTTACACTATTTTTTAATCTAATGTAAATACTGAAAATAATCACTATGCCTATTACTTTCTCATCATTCCATAACTTTCCAACAATAAAGCATTTCAAAGAAAAAAAAGATTAACTAAGCACGGACTTATCACGACTATCAACAATTTAATGTGTTTTAACCATGTCCAATAGGTTATAAGTCAATAATACTTTTTTGACACAAACCCCCTAATTGAGCCTCTGTACACTCCTTCCTTCATCTGTTATACTTCAGTTTTTTTCATTTTGAGGTACTCTTTATCTTCCTACTCTTTATCTTCTCTTTATCTTCCTTACTTCAACAAATCCATTACTCTATACACTGCTGAAAAATAGGGAATGGTTCTAGATTTGTGTCAATTGAGAGGACCTACCTCACCCCTGTTAACTACCTTTCTACATTGGTAAATACAACAGTTAAAAGGCATAAGCTTTGCTTGCAAATACCAGCTTCAGCCTCCCTAGTGATGCAGGAAGCCTCTAAGCTTATGTTTGTTTGATTGTTCTCTTTGTTCTCACTGTACTGGTTCAAGGAGCTCCTATCACACAGCAGTTTCTCCATTCTGTCCTCTTTCTAAGCTTCATGTTCTTCGCATTACTTTCCTATAATACCCCAATATCTAAGTTTGTTTCTGCCCTCTACTCAACTCTGTTATCACTCAAGGCTACTACTGTTAGAATAAATGGTGCTTTCCTGGACAAATCATGACAAGCCAGCACAGGTCTCCCTTGTGGAACTTCATTAACAGAGGATCCTCTGAGGGGGAGTGAGTGGGAAAAATGGGAAGGAGAGAAAGAATAATGGTTCTATGGATCAGGGTTTGCATCTTTTATCTAGAGTGTGACTGTGGTGACATATGCCTTAGAGCGATGTGTGAAAGGTAGCTATGGCAACAGACACAGAAGCAGAGCTGTTGCCTAGAGATGGTATCTTTGCTCAGTAGGGGAGAAGGCTGTACACTGCTTCTGGCTGTCCATGGATGCAACTGATGCTAACAATTCCCCTCACCATTCCTGCCTAGCAGCACTTCTAAATCTTCAAATAGAATTCATACTTTTCTCTTACTCTGACATCCTGATTATACTTGGTTTATAGACAGTAGTTCTATACACCACATCTATTGTCAATGAGCCTATAATCCTAAAATTTACTCAAGTCCTATGTTTTCCTAAGTAGGTGGCAGAAAGACACTGCTGACATCTCCAGGCCCCTACTAATGATATAATATTGGGAAATGATTTTTGCTGAGAAAGCTACTAAAGAGGCAAGCCAATATTTCTATATACATATCCTACAGCATTTTGTTTTTATTTGTCAGGAGAGAAGTTATCACATCCCACCTTGCTACTTTTTTACTCCTTACCCACTTCTGCCTGGAGGAACATAAAACTCTTATCTACAGAAATTCATAAATTTATCTTTCCATTCTGTTATATATTAACTATAGTAGATTTATAGTTAAAAGCTCACTGTCTTCTACCAATATTACAATATTTTACCCCCTTCCTCTGTTTCACTTCTGGGCCCTTTGAGGCTAATTCCTTCCTACTTTGAATTCCCAAACTGCCCCTCCAAGCTCTGAAAGTTGTCCTCAAGTCTGGTTTCTTACACAGGACAGGTAATATCTCCCTAACTGACATGCAAGTCCTTCTTGAGAACTAGTCACATAGCTTGGCATATTGAGGCACAAACTCTCCTGATTTTTTTCAACACATCTTTTTCCACCCAATCTTTTGTCCTCCTAAGGGTTTCACTCAGGAATTATCCACCTGCACTCCAACCTTCCCACAGAGGGCTTCTGACCCCTAATTCATTTAAATCACTAGAGTAGTTTTTCTCAGTAGCACTGAGAGGTGTCTCTCCTTACCCAAAGTCTAGTACAATAATATCTTCTTACTATGGTATATACTTTTTTTAGGATTGGTAGAAACATTCTCTATTACAGCTTAGTCTGCATAAGTTTGTGATCCTGCCTCATGAATGTATTGCACAGATTTAAATTTCCTAGGTCCAAACACTCTGATAATGGCCCTGCATTCATTTCTAAAATCATTGTGTCTTCTAAGTGCTATAGTATTCATATTCCCTATGAAACAAAATACTCAGGAAAGTGGAAAGATCTAATGAATGGAATTACTAAGACTCATTTATCAAGATGGTAACTTAGTTTCACATGAATCTGTTATTGCCTTATGCCACACTGAGAAGAGGAATTGCTTGGGACAAGTCATTCTATCATTTTTAAATAAATAATAAAGGACAACTACTCAGATGAGCTTATGGAACCTCTCATGGCTAAGCTCCCTTACCTATAACTAATTCCTAAGTTTGGCTTCCTTTCTCACCCTGCAGGTGGGACTATCCTTGTTTTCCCAACCTCCCAGACAACAGGACCATGACAAATACCAGATGTTTGCTACCCAAATAGTAGACTCCTTGGCTAGGCTTTCTTTTTAGCCTCTGTATTACTCTCTGGCATGTCTCTAAATATAAGCCCCAATAAAAGGCTTTTTTCAACTGTAGAAAGGAAAAGCTCAGCTTCAATATAAGTGGCAACCCCAAGTATTTTGACTTTTCCAAGACCAAACAAACCCAGACTATACTATCAGTCCCTCCTGGAATAGGTACCCACATTGCAGCAGTAAGTACCATTATTCTGATCCAGAAAATGGCATAAAACCTCAAAAATTCTCTCATGTGGCTTTGCCAGATTTGGTTATCTTCACCATTTAGTTGCCTGGGGGAAAAGATGGGCCCAAGGGACTATGGGGCAGTACTTGCCAATATGTTGAGGTCTGGTGTTTGAGGGTAAGCAATAGTAATATTGTTTACATGTCTTGGGGAAGCATGTGGTACTCTTGTAGATTATATAGTAGAGACCATTCAACAGTCTGAAAGCATTATAAAGTCCAGCCTGTAAAAGCCTCCCCCCATTTTTTCTGCTTTTTGAAAAATTGTGTCTTTTTGTAGCCCTGACAATTCTAAAACTCACTTTGGCCACTTTTAATACATACTTTGAAAAGCCTATTTTATATCAATCTCTGAGTCTTTTCCATATCTTTGGTAGTAACATTGGGCCACTTGATGTAACTTCATGATATTTTGCATACCTTTGAAGAGTTACTGGTGGTGGCTATTCCCTTCACATGTGTAACCCTAAACTCTAAGTTCCATAACCTCAAAACCATTTTCTTTGCTTCATCATGGTTAATCCTAAAATTTGTAGAAGAAAAATGACTGATACTTTGGTGGTGCAATTTAAAGTAATCTGTCTTTGAGTGCATTTCAGGATGGCCACCTGGTTGTATTTTCTAAATCAGTGTATAGAGAAGTCTTCACTTGCTTTATGAAGTTCTTTTTATAGTGAACATAAGGGAGAGAACAGAGATAAGGTGAGCGTAATTATAATTCATTGTCAAAATTGTAGAAATAGAAGGGAAGAAACAAAAACAAGAATTTGCATCAAGCAACGGGGTCTTACAAGGAGTTTGTATAAAACTAACAACTTTACCCTTGATTGTAAGTAGAGGCTTTATTTAGCAGAGACTTGACAAAGTACAAAATGACTATCTCTTAGCTAGAATTTATCATAAAACAAATTATTTTAACTGTAAACAGAACTGTAAGGTATGTTTTCTAATTTTGGTCTTATTTCAAACTGTGAGATATTTGTTCCAGTCTTGTTCCCACATCAACTCCATTGTCATTTTAATCTCTGGACATAGCAAGTGACTGACTTTTGAATAATTACTCAGTCCTGCCCTTCATCAGCACATACTAAAATATCAATTTTAGGAAACTTATGAGCCACAGTAAATTCTCTTTTTTGCTACAAATTCAAGTTTACCATGTGCTTTTCATTTCAGCAATTAGCAGGTTGAGGCCCTTCAAATTTTTAGTTTAACTGAGTCCAGAATAAAGAGCTGATTTTGGAGTAATTGAAGAGCCAAAGTCAATTCCTATATGGTATCTGATATCTGAGTGAATATTTTCTGAGACCTATATAGATTGTGTGCCAACAAGTAGAACAATGAATTCAAGACTTACAGAAGTTGGAAAGAACCTTTTTTCATCTAGAGACCAATTCTATTGCCAAACAATCAGTTTTGTCTCTCTTGGTCCCCTGGGTTTTATACCTCCTTACCTACTGATTTCTATGTTTTTTATAATAATGAACACACCATGTTTTTTCATGTACTTTTAGGAAAGGATTAACAAAATTTCACAATGATTTACTAAATACTACTAATGAAATTTCCACAGGGTTCATACCATGGCTTCTGAGCCAGAACCTCTCCATTCAGGACTGCTTCAAATCAGCAAGAAATGTATCCCAGCCTTGTAAACTGCTTCAATGTTGCTTGCATATCCCTAGCCTTTCATAGTTCTGGAGAGCCAGGACTGTTAGATTTTATAAAAGGCCAAGACATGTTTGATAAGACAATGTTTCATTAGATTGGAGGGGTGTCTCAATGGGTCTTGACACACCCAGTCATACATCTGGCATTGTATAGAAGGGGAGGTATTTAAATGGCATACAGACAGAAAAAGCTACACAAAGAGAGAGAATGTGAGTGTGTGTGAGAGAGAGAAATACGGAAAGAGAGAAACACAGAAAGAGAAACATAGAGAAAGACAAACAGAGAAACAGAAAAGAAAACAGAGACAGGGAGACAGAAAAAAAAGGAGAGGCTGGCGAGGGCCACATGGTGAGAGATGATGCCAAGTATACTGCAGAAATGGAGAACGGGATCAGTGAGTGAAGAGAGTCAGAGAGAGGCAGGGAACAGGAATTGCAAGGAAGTGCCAAACACTCCCTTTTATAACAAGCCAGCTCTACCTGGCTGTTGCCAGGTAACTGTTTAGCAGAACATAGAAGGAATGCTAACATTCCTCCATTTGGGTGTAATGTATAAAGAATTAGAAATTAGAAAGTGGTAATGGTGAAACAGGAATAGGGTGGTAGTGATCTTTTCCTACTTCCGGCTGTCTTCAGGGCTAAATATCTCTGAGAAACTAAGAAGACAGGGATGAGGTTATTGGTGCAGTCTTAGGAGAATTTGCTGTTTCCTGCTATCCAGTATCTGTGTAAATATCTGTGGGTAGAGGAAACAGATCCAGAAGGAGAATCTGTGTCTGTGAGTGCAGGCTGGAGGTTTTGTGGGTTCCTTCTCTGGAGCTGTCCTAGATGTAGATTTTGAGTAAACACCTGGCCTTGATAAGATGCTGAAACATATATATGATGTAAAGAAATAAGTTCAGAATGATTGGGAGGGAAAATTAGGTGTACATTTGAACCCCTTAGATTTTCTTGGTTGTAGTGTGGGGAATCCCAATCTCAGGGAACAATAGAGGAAATACTACCTTCTGGAATAGGTGACATGTAGAATCTAGGGCAATTGATTGGCAGGTATACTTATCTGGATAGAGTCTATTTGGTTCCTAATAGGTAGCTCTGAGTGTGTTTTTGTAGCTTAGGAGTTTCCAAAAGAGATAAGGTTGTTAGCAGCATTAATAATCTTCAAGATGAGGTTATAGAAGACAAAAACCTGTGGAGCAGAAGGAGCAAGAGGGGCATTTTTTTCCTAGGAGACTGAATATATATAAATTTAACATAATGAGAAAAATTTTAAAGTTGTATTTAGAAAACAATTAAAGAAACTCAATATGATGATATTGTGAATATGATAACTGATCATATATTTTACCATGATAAACACCTTAAGTCTATAGTTCAAAGGCAACCAAAAAATTGTAATTGTAACTATAATATCTGACACTATAGATTTAGTGAGAGAAGCATTTCAAGTCTATACAAAAAAGGAAACAAAAAAAACCCTTTGTTATTATGATATCTGATAGTGTCAATTTTGCAAGAGATAGATTTATACTCTATGGTTAGAAGATAAATAAAAGAAGTTTAAATTTTGAATTTATGATTATAAAAGTTGTATCATATGGTTGAAAGTTTTTTTAGGATTAGCATAATTTATCAGAACTCAATTGGTTTTTGTTACCTTTGAATTCTCTATTTAACAAGAAGAAGAAATTTGAAGAATTTGGTCACTGGACACTGAGTTTTGATAAGGAATAGGAAAAGGTTACATCTCTGAAAACTTACACATAAACTTGTTTTTCACTTGTCATGAAGCCTGTGAGTAAGACAAATATGTCTTCATTTTAGATAAGAGATCTGCTAGTCTTCTCTTGTTACTAAATTGAGCTAGTATGGTGGTGGATTACCTTGGGCTAAGGAGGTAGAAGTCTGTTTTCTAGCTGTCAACCTGTAGTTAGCTTAGCTCTCAATGTAATCAGAAATATACACAGAATAGAGTAAAATTTAGATGTCACATATTTAAGAAAATGACAGAAGTTGGTCCATAATTCATTAACTAAACAGTTTCTAGGTTCTTGTGGTCTCATTACAACTTGGGCAGAATCATTCTGGCCATCAGATCCAAAAGAGGAGAAGCTTTTTCCTGTGGAATAGGAACATGGGAGAAATGAATCACATTATCTTAAACAATATGAGATATTTAACTCTCCAGGTGTCCTCTGTCCACAATTTAGGCCAAGCTCTGGCATTGGACAAGGCAATGGAGCATTGCTTCTAAGTGGTTATCATACCATAACTGAGAAAGTCTTGTCATTGTGTCCATAATTTCTCAGATACTCTACTGACTGATTTTGTGTTTTAACTTGACACAAACTTGAGTCATCACAGAGAAAGGAGCCTCTATTGAGGAATGCCTCCATGAGATCCAGCCCTAAAGCATTTTTACAAGTAGTGATCAAGGCTATAAAGGCCCATTGTGGACAGTCCCATTCCTGGGCTAATATTTCTGGATTCTAAACAAAAGTAATTTAAGCAAATTAGTAAGCAGCAACCATCCATGGCTATTGCATCAGTTCCTCCCTCCAGGTTTCTACTCACTGTGAGTTCCAGTTCTGACTTCCTTTAATGATAAACATTAATGTAATTTTAAACTAGATAAACTTTTTCTCCACAACTTGCTTCTTGGTCATGTTGTTTTGTGCAAGAATAGAAACCCTGTCTAAGACAAGTTAGTTCTGGGAGTGGGGTATTCCTGTGATAGCCTGACTATGTTTTTGTGAGGACTGTGGAAATATTTTAGAATACTGGGCTAAGAGAGCCATTGAGTGTTTAGAGTTCTATGGAATGTTCTGTAGGAGCTTGAAAGAAAATGTTAAAATCAGTACAAACAATGAAAGCCTAACATGGAAAAAAGCCTAACATGGTCACTATTTGTCAAGATCTGAAAAAAAGCATGTGTCACTCATATCAAGATCCATGTCATTAGCTTGTGTCTTCCAGCCTTAATGACTGAGTGACAGGTGTGCCTGCCATTTCTGGATTGTAGTTCATTCCAGATGTAGTCAAGTTCACAACCAGGTATATCCACTACACATATAAAATCCAACCATTTTGGTTACCTGTACTTTTTGTATCTTCAAGCCACCTGTCTACTGCACCTTGTTCCTCTCTCTCTCCATTCTGGTTATCTCCTGCTCTCCTACATGATTCATCTCAATCTGGTAATGTCCACTATTGATGTTTCCAGATGTCCTAACACCTTCTTTTACCTATGTTCTTCATTTGATCTACAAAAAACTTTAACCACCATCACACTTAGGATCAGTTGTGTTGTGTCCTATTTAT
Source organism: Arvicanthis niloticus (assembly GCF_011762505.2). NCBI lineage: Eukaryota > Metazoa > Chordata > Mammalia > Rodentia > Muridae > Arvicanthis > Arvicanthis niloticus. Next base: position 32,777,414 of record NC_047658.1, on the reverse strand, counting down.
TTTTTTCATCTGGTGCCAAAAACAAGGGTGTATAATGAACTCCCACCTTGGGACATCAGCTTCTCTGACCCAAGTTGCTGGTATGGTATTTAAGGTCCATATATTTCAATTGTTTCTGCCAGGTATGAAACTTGATTGCAAAGTTTACCTTTTTAGCTGCTTCTCTCTTCAACATATCTTACAGTCTATCTCAGCTTGCCTACTTAGTAAGTGTTCTCTCTTATTCCTTTTGAGCTCCAACACATGCCCTATTCTACTTACTATAATAAATAAACATCTCCAGCTGTTTTTTCTTATATTCTCTCTTTTGTGTGCACTAAACTTTCTTCTCCTCTATACTTAGAAGTTGTGCCCTTTGCTTTTCTTTTATTTATTATTGACAGTGTGTATAACATTACTCTAACACACCCATATGTAATTTAGGACTGATGACATTATGTTTAATAAACAATTAGTCTGGTGTTAATTATGGGCAATTACATCTTATTTGTTCATTGTTCTATATATATTTGCAATATTGTACTGGGTTTGAGACCCCTTGATGTTTCTATGTACTGTATAGAAATTTCATTTGCATTGTTCCTCTTTAGCTCATGTTTGGAATTCATGGTGAGAATATGGATATAATTTCTGTCATTTTTAGGAGGTAAAATCTTACAGCACATAGCTTGATCCTCTATCACAATTTTTCTTCAGTGTTCCACAAGGATTTCAGAACATGAGGTACAGCTGTGGTTTTGTAGAAGTTTGCAAGAATATAACCGACAATGTACTTTTGCTTTGTTGTTATTTTCTATTTGTTTGCATTGTTTGATTTGTTTTGTTTCATTGTGGTTTGCTTTGTTAGATAGTTCTGTCCCTGTAAAGAAAGATTTTCAGCTCAGGAAGCAAAATGTCCTGTGAACTCCATATTTTTTTTTATCTATAAGAGGTTGGAATTTACTTAATTATCTTTAAAAAGTTAGTTAATATTATGGTCACACTGAGGATTTCAGATATCATTGTTAAAACTTTATAAATTTTCTTTATTTTATATTGTTCTATTTTAAACTCTAATTATTGGTTTGTATTCTTTTATCCTCATCAGATTACTTGTTTGCTATCATTTTCCAACTTCTTGCTCTTTATAAAATTAATGCAGACAATTCTTTCATTTTTCTGTAGTATAAACTAGGATATATATTTTCTTTTTAAATTAATTTTTAATGGATATTATATTTACATTTCAGATTTTATCCCCTTACCACATTCCCACCACCACCCAGGAACCCCCTATCTCATCACCCTTCCTCCTGCCTCTCCGAAGATATGCCCCCACCTATACTGCCACTCCCACCCTCCCTCAAATTCCTCTCCACTCGGTGTTCAGCCTTCATGGGACCAAAAATCTCCTCTCCCACCTGTGCCTGACAAAAACATCCTCTGCTACATATACAGTTGGAGTCATGGGTCCCTCCCTATGTGCTCCCAGGCTGATGGTTTAGACCCTGGGGAGCTCTGGTTAGTTGCTTGGTATTGTTGCTCTTCTCATGGGGCAACAAACACTTTCAGCTCCTTCAGTCTTCTCTCTAACTCCTCCATTGGAAACCCCTTGATCTGATCAATGGTTAGTTGTGAGCATCTGTCTCTGATTATGTCAGACTCTGGTATACCTCTAAGGAGACAGCTATATCAGGCTCTTGTCAGCATACACTCCCTGAAATCCACATCAGCCTCTACCTTTGGCGACTGCACATGGGATGAATACCCAGGTGGAATGGTCTCCAGGTGGCCCCTCCTTCAGTTTCTGTCCCACACTTTGTCTCCATATTTGCTCCCTTGAGTATTTGGTTACTCCTTCTAAGTAGGACTTAGGCATGTATACTTGGTCTTCCTTCTTCATGAGTTTCATGTGGTATGTTTGTTGAATCTTTGTTGTTTCAAACTTTTGGGCTAATATCCGCTTATCCGTGAGGAAATACCATGTGTGTTCTTTTGTGATTGGGTTACCTCACTCAGGATGATATTTTCTAGTTCCATCCATTTACCTAAGAATTTCTCAAATTCATTATTTTTTAATAGCTGTGTAATACTCTATTGTGTAAATGTACCACATTATTGTATCCATTCATCTGTTGAAGGACATCTGGGTTCTTTACAGCTCCTGGCTACTATAAATAAAGCTGTTATGAACATAGTGGAGCATATGTAGTTGCTATATGTTGGAGCATCTTCTAGGTATATGCCCAGGAGTGGTATAGCTGAGTCCTCATGTAATGCTATGTGCAATTTTCTGAAAAACAACCAGACTGATTTCCAGAGTGTTTGCACCAGCTTAAAATCTCACCCACAATGAAGGAGTGTTCCTCTTTCTCCACATCCTAGCCAGTATCTACTATCACTTGAATTTTTGATCTTAGCCATTCTGACTGGTGTGAGGTGGTATCTCAGGATTGTTTGATTTGCATTTTCCTGATGACTAAGGATTTTGAGCATTTTTAAGGTGCTTCTTGGGCATTTGAGTTTCCTTTGTTGAGAATACTTTGTTTAGCTCTTACACATTTTTAATAGGGTTATTTGGTTGTCTGGATTGTAATTTCTTGAGTTCTTTTTATATATTGGATATTAGCCCTCTATCGGAAGTAGGATTGGTAATGATCTTTTCCCAATCAGTTGGTTGCCATTTTGCCCTACGTAGAGTGTTCTTTGCCTTACAGAGCTTTACAATTTTATGAGGTCCCATTTGTCAATTCTTGATCTTAGAGCATAAGCCATTGGTGTTCTCTTCAGGAACTTTTCCCCTGTGCCTAGGTATTCAAAGGTCTTCCCCACCTTCTCTTCTGTTAGTTTCAGTGTATCTGGTTTTATGTGAAGGTCCTTTATCCACTTGGACTTAGGCTTTGTACAAGCTGGTAAGAATGGATTGATTTGCATTCTTCTACATGCTGACCTCCAGTTGAACCAGCACCATTTGTTGAAAATGCTGTCCTTTTTCCACTGGATGATTTTAGCTCCTTTGTCAAAGATCTTGTGACCATAGGTGTGTGGGTTCGTTTCTAAGAATTAGACCTACAAACTTAATATATAACAAATCATTTGGCATGTATCTTATAGGACTTAGGTAAGCTCATTCACTATATACTTTTCAAGTTCTATTTTTTTGGAAATTTTAATTTTCCTTCACAACTCTAAAAAAAGAGACAAAATGAAACAGAGAATTGTGTGTGTACTTTTTTTTTCCATTCATCATTTATAATGGAGTTAGTCTGTTTTCATTTGCAAGGTATAACGAATATAATAGCAGTAAACATGGTGTAGTAAATGATTATGGAATAGTAAAATGAATCCTTTAGGAATACCAAAATGGTCTAACTGGAGTATGAAGTAGATTTATTTTAAGCTCTTGATAATTCTCCACACTGATTTCAAAAGAGGCTGCACAACTTGCAATCTGACCAACAACAGGTGATTTTTCTAATTCTCCCACATCCCTACAGCATTTTTTGTTAGTTTTGTGTTAATTTTTATCATTCTGATTAGGATGAAGTAGAATTTTAAACTTGTTTTGATCTGCATTCTTAAGAGAAAGATTTTTAGCATCATACTGAAACATGGAAAAACTCTGATTTCATAGTTGGATACGTCACTGAATAAGGCGGACCATACAATGTGGATTGGCAATAAGTCTTGGCTCCTCAGCTATACCAGGTTTCCATTTGATATTTACCAGTCTACTAATGGTATGAAACCTACTTTACATGCTTCTTTATCAGGCCTTAACTCTCTCCACATGCATACACTGTAAATGTCTTAAACTTGGGTTTTGCAATTATGTGAGGTTGAAGTTGAGCAACACCCATGACGAAGCATAAACTGAAAAATAAAGAGTTTTGCTATTTTATTGTAATTAGTTTCTGATTTTCTGCAGCTTACATGGCATATTTAAGGTTTAAGGACTTCTAGCATATAAAAACATACCTACAAATTAATGTATACTAAAACTGGACCACAGTCATTTTAAAAAAGAAAATGAGGGTAATCTAGAACTAGGCATACTACATACAGGAGGGAATGATAAAATGGTATGATGCTGCATCATATATATTCATAGAAGTTATACCATCTCTTCTCACTTACCTACAGGACAGGTTAGGGGCACAATAATTACCTTATGTTGACAGATTGGTTATGAGATTCCAGGTAGACTAAAAATAATGGCAATAGGCAACCATAGCTCAAGATATGTTCTTTGTTCCATCTCCTGGTTTAGTACAATTTTTTTGTAAATTGTTTCTTGTATATTAAAAGAATTAGAAAAATTTGAGTGACTAATACATAATTAAGTCTTTTCCGAGAGATGGTCAAATATCACAAATTTCATTTGTGGAATATCATTGGATAATACAGGATCACCTACTGGCCCATAAAATATTCTTACAATCAGACAAATCTCAAAGTGACTGTGTATACCTGTAACCATGATAAGCAACAAATTATTTTTATTGCATCATTTTATTCATTTAATGACCACCTATACATATGGAATGGATTTTACATAGTCTTTAATAAAGTTGGCTGTTTCTCCTAACATTTTTTCTTGATCCTTTCTATTGACTACCACTCACATGACCTAGAGACATGTGTAGAATCAAAAAGGGAAGAAACATAATTTCTGTTTTATGATATTTCCTGTTTTGATAGGATGACTCAAAAATTAGGATCAATCTTATAATATGTATACTGAGTACAAAGAAAGTACATGCCTGTAATTCAGCAGTTGATATTCAATCCATACTGAAGCAGCTGCAAATTTCCCATGTAATATAAAATGCCATAATAAATTTTATAGAGATATTAATGCATTTTCTTTTATATAAATAGATATGGGAAGCATGTGCTGTATGAGTTTAGATGGAAGGTACATGGAGAAGTAGGATTTTTGTCCTATTTTACTATCAAATATGTATGTCTCAAAATTATCTTTGATGCACCCATGTCCAATATAGGTTATCCCCTATCATCTAACAGAGAAGAAGCAGAGAGTACAACATTAAAAGTGTATAGGCATTTATTTTACTTTCCTGATATATAAAAAAAGTATGTAATAAAAAATTCAGCATCATATTTTTTTTCTGCTACTTGCATTCACTGAAAATTTAAAAGCATGTTTTGATAACTGTGCATTCTTGTGATCACTGCCTTTTGTTTTGTGTACAGTTTCCTTCAAAGTACTAGAAGACACATAGATGAACACAGCATATATTTTTATGCATTTATTTTATTTCCTACATGAACATAGTAGTTATATAATTTCACACAACTTATTAAATTATTTTTCATCCAATTCATCTAAGGTCTTTCAAATAAATGTATATCTTCTAAGCCATTAGAATTTACTTTCTCATCAATAACCATGAGCTAAAACTTTCCATGCTCCATTTGTAAAACTCTCATCTCTAATTGGCCAGTCTTCATTGTTATGTTTTTGTGATTCCTGGCCCATATTTTCCTGTCCTCTCTTTCTCATAGTCTCTTGCCACCCAGCACAATTCCAGAAACCAAACCTATGCAGATCACTTATCTGCCCTTCTAAGGGCTTGATTCATCCATCAACAATACCTTCAGAACAAAGTTATATAGCAATGCTTCTGTTTATGTTCAGAACTTCTCATCTCTAAGGACAGCAAGGACTTTGGGGCACAGTATTTAACAATATAATATATAGCAAAAGAATAAACTTCAACAATTTCCCCTTTTGTCCAAAAAAATGTTCTTTCTTTTATAATGATAAAGACACACAGTGGGAACTATTATGAAACAATATGAAAGTTTTTAGGAATGTATTCTATTTAAAAAGCTCAGTCTGTTTGCATGGGCAACTTAGGAGAAACTATTTTATCTCTCATATCTTGGTGAAAACAGAGTTTTGTACCTGAGTAAATTTCCATCTTAACTTAAAAATATTTTCTTAGACCTAAAGTATCTTCATAAATATTAAACAACTTAAATTCAATTGTGGGATAATAAACATCTAGTCTTCATTCATACCAGAGACCTAAGGGAAAAATTAATCATTATCTGTGAATTCAGAAAGCACAGGGATAAAGATTCCAAAATGGATAGAAATGACAAATATATCTGACTTCCTGGGGACCCCCCAATATTTTTTAAAACTTTGGAGCACCTATCTTTATCCTTCTGTCCCAGAAAGTCTGGCAGACATTATGTGAAGCAGAAATTATGAAGAATTTGCTTAAACTGTCTCATAAATTGGCTATCCTGTGCCCATTAGATTTTTTTGGATAACATTTTATCTACAGACAAATTTAGGGCATTTCTTTGTCACAGGGCAAATTTGTCACAATTGAAGTAACTCCATATGTGGTTATTATCTCTTATCATATCCTGTGAAGTAGAATGTGGGTACTGTCAAAAACAGACATATTCCCTGGTCAAAAGACCTTTGAGAAATAAAATAATATGAAATGTCAAAATCTGTGGATCTATGAGGGTTTGAAAATCATCTATCTATTTATAGCATATGTGAATTGCCAAACATTGTTTATGGCTCTGCCATTTATTGAGTAATGTGTTAGCATTGGAATACATACCGGTATTTTAGTTCAAGCTTTAACCATGCAATCACATCCTGGAATCATATACACCTAACCAAAATGTATTTCAATACTTGCTGGAACTCTGAAAAGCTTTGGGACAAAAAGAAATCACTGTGAAGGAACCAATTATGCTCTGGCTCCCCAGTGTTAAATGGACACGACAGGTTTTATTTGTTAGTTTTTATATTTAGTTGTTTTTGTTGGCTTTTTTTGTGTTTTTGTTTTTTAAATATAGGATTCTAAAAACAATTTGGATATAAATTAATTTTTGCCACAAGGTGCTTCAACAATTTGCCATTCATTATTTAATCTCAATCAGGGCCTTCTGCCTTGCCTTAAAACATTCAGTTGCCTTATTAGAGACACACAACCTTTTTATTTATGATATGACTTTATAGCACTGGAGCACAGCATATTCTACCCTGTAACTATTAGAATTTACTTTCTCGTCAGTAACCCTGAATTATAACTTTCTGTATTGCATTTTGGCAGCTCTTCATTTCAATTTGCCAGCTTTCATGGTCATGATTTTTATGATTCCTACCACATGTCATTTTGTCTTATGTGCATCTTCTTTCTCTCCTACTTGTGGACTCCTGCCATTCACAATTGTATAAGGTCCCATAATATTTTCAAGCAAATTCCTGTACCTAATGAATGGCTAAATAAATGAAATTAATCTTCTAATTTTATATTTATTATAAGAAGGAAAGGTGCAATGATCAGGTAAGTTTCACCAAATTACCTAGTAATTTCTATTCATGTACATATTAAATTGTTTTTGAGCTCAAATCAAAGCCACATAACTAGAGAAAATTAGAAGAAATATTGATTATCAAAAGTAACTTTAATATGGATTTATATTATTTCATACCTGAGTAATATGGTTTCATCATTTCCCCTCTTATTCATCCAGTGTCCATTGTACATAGTGACAAATCCAAGATATTTACCCCTATTCTCTCTCTCTCTCTCTACATATATACATATATATATATGTATATATATATGACATATATGTGTATGCATATATATATACAGATAATATATAGGAATATATGACATATGACATATGTTTGTATTTATACATACTCATATTTGTATATATGTGCATGTATGGTGTATGTATATGTATATTTGTGTTTATATATATATATATATATATATATATATATATATGTGTGTGTGTGTGTGTGTGTGTGTGTGTGTCCTGGTGTGTGTCTTTGTATATATTTGTATCACATCTAAGTAAGTATATTCTGCTGACCCATTAGAGTTTTTCACAAATGTTTAATGTTGCCAAGTTGGAAATAAATTTCTGGTCAGGAACAGATCCTAAATGTTTATGTCAAGAATATTAATTTTTTTCTTAGCAGATAATATTTACTTATAGTTCTTTCCCAACAAATGGAGTCTTTTGATATTCTCACATTCTTTGATATTCTATATTATTCTATGCAGTTATCTTGATGTAGGTCTTGTATAACATATTTATTAAGATACGATTAGCCAAAATATATACCACATATAAAAATATATTTCATAGCAAAAGTTGTGGCATATGGCTATGAAGTTTTTCCCTAATCTAACATTCCTATAGCTGTGCTACATGTGTTTTCTTTTAATGATATGTCTAATGAATATTGTAATTTGTTAAAACTCATTGCAAGTAATATAGTAAACATCTAATGAATAACAAAGCTTTTTTGTTTAAAATTTTGTTCAAATTTTCCCATTTAATGTTTATAAGTAATCGAGAAATATAATGATGAAGGAAACATTACTTTCAGTTGGTATTTGCATGATGTACATTTGTGCAATTCTGTAATTCATTCTATCTTCCACAAAATTAAGATTGTTTTTTTTTTTTTGCTAGAGTTACAGTTTACTCAACTGTGATATAATGAGAAATATTTATAACACAAAACCATTCTGTTTTAGGGAACTGATTTTGTTAGTATCCCTTCTAGAGATCATGTTCCCTCTGGGCATTGATAGTTAGCTATATTTCAGTTATCAGGAATAAATTTATTTCCTAGACATGATATATGTCTTCAATTATCTATGAATAAGTTTTTAAACATTCAGGTGTGGCTTTAAGCATGGATTCCATTAATTCCATTACAAAGCAATCATTGAAATGTGAAATTATTTGTGAAATCATGAAGTTTACATAAAAAATTGTGTTGCCAATACCAGGTGTATTTACATTAACATATCCTGGTAGAAAGAAGAAGGCTATATACATTTCTGAAAAACAAAAGCATTCTACTTACTAATTAATATTGTAAGAAATATTTATTAAACTTACTGGAAAGTTATGGTGAGCCTGAGATGAACTAAATGAGAGGCCTCCATGCTACTATTGTTCCAAAGCACTTGTGGGAATAATATGGTAACTGCATAAACACATTCTCATTTCCTAAAATTTCTATCCTTTATTCTACAATAGTAGTAACTGGAGAAACACAGAGGACAACAAAAACTAAGGAGAAAGAAGACTACATGGTCCTTCAGAAGGAGCAGCAGTATGGTTCTAGGTTCTTTCTACAGCACTTGAAGAGTCTGTCCAAGGAAAAAATAAATTTACCTGTCTAAATGGGACTTAGGAGTAACACCAGTATACTATCTGTAGTTGTAAGACAGTGAAAACTTGGAAGCTCAATGGATTTGTACAAAACAGAGCCAGATGCTAGACAAGTTCCTGACAGGAACAAGCAGAAGAAAGTCAGACGTGCTACATATATTGGGAGATTTTAAATGTATTTCTGGGATGACCCCTATTGATCACGGTGAAGGATAATTTTGATGTGTTCTTGGATTCAGATTCCAAGAATTTTAATCAATATTTTGAACAGTATTCATAAAGGTACAGGACTAAGCACGGGTAACATAATGAAGGAGTTAGAGGAAGGATTAATTTATTTACATTTCACATGTTATGCTCCTTCCTAATTTTTCCTCAACAAATTCCGATTTCATCCCCCTCCCACCTGCTTCTACGGGGGTGTTCCCCAATCCACCTTCTCTCTCCCTCTTCACTGTCACAGCATTCACCTATGCTGGGACATAAAGCCTCCACAGGCCCAAGGGTATGCACTCCCATTGCTGCCAGATAAGTCAATCCTCTGCTACATAAACAGCTCCAGCCATGGGTCCCTCCATGTGTACTCTTTGGTTAGCGCTTTAGCCTTTGGGAGCTCTGGGGTATCTAGTTGGTTGAAAATGTTGTTCTTCATATGGGATTGCAAATGCCTTCAGATCCTTCAATCTTTCCACACACTCTTCCATTACAGCCCACACGAACAGTCCAATGATTTGCTGCTAACATCTGCTTCAGGATTGGTCAGACTTTGGCAAGCCATCTCTGGGTGCTTCTATACCAGGCTCAGGCCAGCAAGCACTTCTTGGAATCAGCAATAGTATGTGGGTTTGGTACATGCAGATCTGATGGATCCTTACATGGAGCAGTATATGAATGGACATCCCTTCAGTCTCTGCACAAATCTTTCTCCCTGTATTTCCATTAGACTTGAGCAATACTGGATTAATATTTTAGAGGTGGATGGGTGGCCCCATCTCTCAACTGAGGTCCATGCCTAACCTCTGGATATGGTGTCTAGAGGTTGTCTCACTACTTTGTTGGGTATTGCAGCTACTGTCATCTCTGTTCTGTCCTGGGAGCTTCTTGTTTTTCTGGCATATGGGACTTTCTAATAGTTACACCAAGAGGTACAGACCTGCATTCAATATCCTGACCTCTGTATTTCTCTACTGCCATAGTTACCTGACAATTTTTCCCTTATTTCTTCTCTCTCTCTATTTAAGGTCCCTCCCTCCCACTACATCCTGTGATTATTTTGTTTCCCCTTCTAAGTAGGACTGAATTATCCACATATTGGTCTTCTTTCTTCTTGAGGTTCATATTATCTGTGAGTTGAGTGTTAGGTATTCTCAGTTTTTTTTCCTTATATTCACTTATCAGTGAGTATGCACCTTCTATGTTCTCTTGAACTGGGTTACCTCAAACAGGATGATATTTTCTAATTCCTTCCATATGCCTGCAAAGTTAAGTGACCTGCAAATGAAAACAACCTTGAGATACCACCAAACAATAGTCAGAATGTCTAAGATTAAAAATTCATTTGACAGAAGAAGCTGGTTAGGATGTGGAGAAAGAAAAACACTCCTTAATTTCTGATGGGATTGTAAGCTGGTTGAACCTCTCTGGAAATCAGTCTCATGATTGCTCAAAAGTTTGGACATTGTATTATGTGATGGATTGTAAATGCTTGGACAAGGAAGTAGTTTTGCTAAAGTAGCTGTGTCACTGTGGGCATAGGCTTAAGACCCTCACCTTAGCTCCCTAGAAGTCATTCTGTATTACACTAGCAGCCTTCAGATGAAGATGTAGAATTCTCAGATATGCTTGCATTATGCCTGCCTAGATGTTGCCCTGCTCCCACCTTAATAATGACAGAAACTCTAAACCTGTAAGCCAGCCACAATGAATTGTTGTCCTTAATAAGAGTTGCCTTGGTCATGGTGTCTCTTCACAGCAGTAAAACCCAAACTAGGATATAATATTTGAGAATCCAGCTATACCACTCCTGGGCATATACCCAAGTATGCTCCAACTTATACCAAGGACACATGCTGCACTATGATCACAGCAACTTTATTATATTAGGCAGAAGCTGGAAACAATTTAGATGTCCCTCAATAGAGAAATGGATACAAAGCTGTGGTACATTTACACAGTGGAGTACTACTCAGCTATTAAAAAAATAACTTCATAAGATGTATGATATAAATAAAAATGAAATAAGGTTTACCTACTGCTTTTAGAGTTAGGCTCTGTGATCCTTGTTTTGATTTCTTTTTAACCTCAGTATTATCTTCTTCAAAAGAAAAATTTGCATATAATATTTTCCATTTACATCACTTTTGCTGGGTTCTTCAAAATTTTTCCCCATCCCTTAATCCATTTAATTATTCTATATGGTATAGTTACTTTAGGTTATCTATTTTTATCTAAGGTTCAGCAATGGATGTAAGAAAAACTTGATGCTTTATTTGTTGTTTGAGGTGTGGATAATTGCACATGTAAACTATGTACAGTGCATTGTAACAGTTCCTCAGTATAATACCACATCATGTACATTCATCACAGATAGACAAAGACAGTGTTCTTATAAACTAAAATTAAACTGCTCATAAAACTTCCTTATCTTTTACTTATACAAGCCATCTAGAGAGATATAACACTGTGATTCTAGCTATTCCAACAGTTATCAAAATGCATGCAGTCAAATCCTGGGTATATCATTCTGTAAAACTAAAATGACCTTTCTTCAGAGGTTAAGAAAGATATCCAATATTTTATTTGTAACCAGTCTTTGGACAATTTTACCCCAAGTGTTTAGAAATGTCCCTCACTTATTTGTCCTACTCATAGTTCAGGCCTCTGTATTAGTGAAGCCTTCATGACATTTTATTAGAGCATAAATTATGCCATGGGACATTGGAGGACAAAAACTATACTTTAACTTTTTCCCTCCTAATCTTGTAATATTGGCTAAATAGCATATTATCGACAATCTTCACTATTCCAGCCATGCTTTATAAATTATCAGTTTTTACTTAAGGGAAAAATGAACAACCTAAACTCTTGACTCTAAATGGGCTAAGTAAAAACTTACTTACAAAAAAATCCATAAAATTACTCAAAATTGCATCTCTCAAGAGTCCCTTTTTTTCTGGGATCAACATGTCTCAAACTGTGGTTTGTGCCATATTTGGGAAGTCCCATATCTAACATAATACATTTCAGATACTTACATTATGTTTCAAAATGTTCACGAAGTAGTGAAAAAGATTTTCATGGTTGTGCGTTACTTCAGCATGAGGATCTTTATTAATGTCTCAAAGCATTAGGGAGGTTGAATATCATTCAGCAAGATGGATAAATCCTACACTATGCCCATTAAATTATTTTTAGTCTTGATCTTTGTCTTTATTAATTGTATGTAAAAACAAGTGATCAAATTTCACAAGACTTTACTGATTTTGCTTGTGGATATGTAAGCCACTTTTGAGACACTCCTTTTTCTTGAAAGGTATCATAATGATTTGGTGTGTTTTAAATAGTCTTGTTGTATTCACATTGATAAAACTTTGGTCCTTTAATTACTGGTGTTCAGTTTATCTTCACCATGTTTTAATAATCATGAAGTGCCTGAGATAAAGGGAACACAGTGTTATAGTGTATGGTTCATGTGGAAAGCAACTACAATAAAACATTTAAAATAATGCTATTAAAAGAATATAATTGACTTGTTTCCTTTCTAATGATCAGTACTCTTAAAACATTTATCAGACTGTCACTATACTGTCATTATACATGTTAATTGATATTATGAATACAGACCATTTCATAATGTATACACATTCACTTGAATGAGTTTAACAGTAAGAAGTAAAGAACAGAGCACCATCATGACTGTTCTCAGGCTTCCCACTTGAACATCCTTAAAGAATTCTTGTGAGTTATTGAGGTTATTCACCTTTACCTCATGATAAGCTCCCTAGATTAAGATAAAATAACACACTGTTTTTGCTTCACTCATTATAATTTTCCATGAATAAATACATATACATCAGTCCTCCAAGCCTGTAAGGGAGGAGAAAACGGGACTAAAACATATACCCAATTTTTACTTCATAATGATTCATTGAAAAACTAGTATTCAATTTATATTCACCAAGTTTTAATAACCATGAAGAGCCTGATATTATATATATATATATATATAGATAGAGAGAGAGAGAGAGAGAGAGAGAGAGAGAGAGAGAGAGAGAGAGAGAGAGAGAGGATAATTATGACTAGTTTTGGACTCATAGGTCTCAGGAACATATGTATGTTAGAGATAAATGTTCCCTCAGAAAAAATTAGATTCATAAAGGACACAGATCCATGAGTTGCCTTTGCATTGGTTATGGAGGTACATATAGAATGTTTTCAGTGGCTTTCTACCACATTGTTTTGAGCCTTTTGCTAACCCATCTGCCTGGGTCACACATACTCACTCAGGGTTCTGTAGGTAACTTCATTAAACCAGTGGATCACTAACCTAAACTTTATGAAACCTTTATAAGTCTTTGAAATTCCTGGCTAATAAGACCTTTTTTTCATGTCTCCCCAAGAAAGGACACACAGCAGGAAAATATGTCCAGACTCATTTGAAAAACTTTCATTCTTAGTGGTTAATGGATTTTTTAAAATAAATTACATTAAACACATATGGAGAGGTAGGCCAGTATAATGGGCATTCATTGAACTGCAGTTTTCAAACTCGTACACTACTGTCACTCTGTCATCATTCTGATTCAGGGTCAAATGAGTTGTGAATACAGGAACATAAGCATGATATACATGATATACAATTAGTTTAATATATTTCAACTGGCTTTCTGTTAAAATTTGAACAAAAATTTTTTTAGGAAGGTACCAAACATTTACTTTGATTATACACAATGAAGTATTGTCAAACATATTTTACAATTTAAAAGTAGATTTGAGTAACTCTTAGAATTTTTATATCTATAAAGTTATAATTTTTCATATATGTATTTTATGATTTAAACTTCAATTGAATGGTTACAGTAATAAGAAGGTATTTTCCTTATTGATTTTCTTAACCTAATACACCTGGCATTATCATTAGAAAAATAATTGAATAGAAATGTGGAGGGAATACAGATCTATTATATTTTTAATCTAGATGTGTGACCTTTGAAGATAAGCTGTTTTATGTGACTGTTTTCTGATGTCTTTTAAGTTAAATGATTTACACTCTGAGGCTAATTTTCTGGGTCTTTTTTAGGATTCAGCTTTAGATTCATTGATAATTTCCTGTATCTCCTATCAGGTAACAACTTATCATTTTTGGATGTGTGAATTGTAACATATTGCTTTCTTTTGAAGTGAAAATTAACTTTTGGCTTACATACCTGTGGATTACTTTTTGAGTTTTATTTTTCTTTTCCCCTCTCACCTCCCAACTTTCCAAACCTGATCACCATTTCTGGTACTTCTATCATCTCCTCTTCTACCTAGTTGTGTCTCTCCACTCAACTCTCATGACTATCTAGTTATGAATGAGATTTGTGAATCCTGCATTTGGACTTCCATATTACCCAGTTTCTTTTGGTCTGTGGATTGTACCATATTTGTCATGAATTTTATGGCTAATGTCCACTCCTAAATTTATATATAACATATGGCCTTCTGGTTTTGGGTTACCCCTCTCAGAATGATATTCTCAAGTTTTATTAATTTCCCAGAAAAATACATAACATCTTCTTTTTAAATAGATAAATGGTATTCCATTGTGAAGAGCTGCCAAATTTTCTCAGAGCCTGTCAAGTTGATTTCTAAAGTGGTTGTAAATTTTTCCACTCTCATGAACACTGAAGGAATGTTCTCCTTTCTCTATCTACATCTTTAACATCATGTGCTATCACATGAGGTTTTTTCCTTTTTGATCTTAGGAATTTTGAGGAGTATAATTTTGAATGCTTGGGTCATTTTGATTTACATTACCTTGATGATTAAGGATGTAGAAAACTTCATTATTCTATACACTATTCTTTACAAAAAGCTATCAGCACTTATTTTAAGTTATATTATGGAATATTTGTCTATATATAGTTTTGATTGTAGTTTAAAGTTTGCATATGTTACATTTACACAAGTGTTGTTTGTTATGCATCTTATATATGTCTGATACAGAATCTCACTCTTCTGCCATCTGAGACTTCAAGTTCATTACTGAAACCATGCTCCCTCTCAGCAACATGAGAAGATCAAAACAGATGCACATCACTACACTTAGCCAGCAGTATTGTAAAAACTCTTTATTATTGACTTTCATTTTAGCTTGCTTGTGTATAAATTGAATTGAAATTTTATATTTTCTCATTTACTCTGGGTTGGCTTAAATCAAATTGACATCTAACCATATTTTTATTATTTGCCATGATTTTTTTTAAATTGCATCAAGATATGTAAACACTGAAATATATTTTGTAATATTATATTTTTATGATTTACAACAATACTTAATTCAAATATTTTATTATATCATTCCACTCCCTGATGTTCTTCAGACCTTCTCACAATCATAATCAATTTTAAGCTTTTATGTCCCTAAAAAATATTTAAAGCCTTAAAAATCAGGAAAATTAAACCATATTGAAAATAAACTCTCAAAAATGAAAACAAAAAACAAGATTAAGCCAAAAGAAGAAAAAGAAATAAGCACCAAACTGTAATCATATCAAAGCACAGTCAGAAATTTAGAAACCTGTGGAGTTCAATTAGTTCTTTATTAATTTATTTATTTTTGTATTTATGCATTTATTTTTAGTGGATATTTTATTTACTTACCATACAGATGTCATCCCCTTTCCCTATTCTTCTCCCTAGAACCACCATCCCATTCCTTCCCCATCCTCCTTTAGCTTTTATACTATTTTGACTGCATACATGTATTAACATCAGTACTAGGTTGAGGCTCTAGCAATACAATAGATGCAAATAGACAAGGAACAAGCAATACAATAAACTCAAATAGTCAAAGAAAAACAAGGCATTAAACCCAATTATGTGAACACTCCCATGATCACTATTTCTAAGGGCTTGTAGGATGGCCAAACTATCTGACCCTACTTCCCTGTCCTAGCCCAAGGTCATTTTAATGTATGAAGCCTGCTTCCTTGTTCTAGCCTAAAATTTAGATTCCTGTCTGAAATTACTTCTTTGTTATAGCCTAATATTTAGGCTTACACCTTGAGATTAGTTCTTTCTTCTAGTCTAAGATTTAGATTCCTACCTGAAATTACTTCTCTGTTCTAGCCTAACGTCATACTCCTACCTGAAGCCTGCTTCCTTCTCCATAGCCAATGTCATATTCCTGCCAAGCAGCCCATTTCCTTGTCCTTGGTCCATGTCAGATTCTTACTAAGCAGCAACCAAAGACTCTCCACCTCTCCCCTTTTTTTAGATCATTAACAAGACTGAGCCTATCTTAGGTTGTTCTCACATGACTGCCTTCCTTAACAATCATGAAATGTGCATTATCAAAAGCAATGCACTTCTGTCTTAGGTTGGTAAGGCTCTGTGCAGAATTTTACCTGTCTTTGACTTGTCAGCCTGTTAGTGTAATAACTATGTCAAGGGATCATTATAATGTTCAAGCCATGTACTTTGGGTGCCAACATGTTGATGTTGTTAAAGACAAGCTTTAACACAGTGAGCAAAATTACAAGTATTCGCAGGACAAAAAGGACTTGCATAATCAGGATATATATGACACTCTTGAAGCTTGATCAAAATAGAAATACTGACCTCAAGTTATGAGTAATTTTATCAGCAGTATATGCCTTTTCTATGCTGAGCAGCGAAGCATTCTTTAAATTCATAAGCTTACTGTGTAATGTTAAAACATCCAGAGTAATTTTAGTATTATGACAAATGCACTGCAAGTGTCTTTAAACGTTTTTGTACCTATAATGACTACCACTCTAAATTTTAGAATTAACATGAATTCAATGGTATTTGGCATGACACTCAAGATGGCTCCTTACTCTTAAACTCTGAAACTTTTTCCAAAAATTTGAATAGGATAAACGGCAACAATCATTTGTTCCAAATGTGTATCAAAATTCTCCTGTATATTCAACATATTAGTAACATGTTTTGCTAAATGATTAACAAAAGAAGCTGCCTTAACTCCTGCATCAAAGCAATTGCAGAAGTAGTTTTAGCTATTAATGTAATTAAAGCTTTTGTCCCAGCAATATTCAAGCCTATTACACTCTTGCTTCTTCTTAAAGCCTGACTCACTTCTTATAGTACTTGCTAGCTTTTTTCAGAAGACCAAGGTTCTGTGATACTCAGGGCAATAAAACAAAAGCTGGTTAATAAACCTAAGTAACCAATATGCCAGATTTCAACATACTCACACAATTAGAAAATGAACAATACATGCAACTTACATTAAATTCTGTAGAAGAAACAAAATTAATTTTAACTTCCAAATATGTCTCTGAAAATGTTCAGAATCAGACTTCAAAATGAAGACTGTTGTTTCCAATATTGGATTGATTTCTATGCCAGTACAAGATTGAGTCCAAATAACTTGTCACCTTTAAGAAATATTTAAGAGTCATTATAACATCCCTTTTTTGGTTCTTTGTTCCACAAGGTCGAAAAACTTGAGGGAAGGCAGTTTGTCCCATCAGAGGTATAGGTTAGCAAAGGTGGGTCAGGAACATATGTTCAATAAAGCTTTCCAGTCTCTGTTGTCAAGGCATTAAGCAAGATCCCAGGACAGTGCCATTCTTTGTTCAGTCAACAGCATGTATAAACCATTGCTCTGACAGCCACCATGCTTCTGCAGCATCCTGCAGAAAAAAATAGTAAAAAACCAAAGTACTGTCATCAACAGTGGGGCCTTGTTGTCTGTTTGGGGAGAGAACCCAAAATTGTCCTGGCAACAACTTGGGTAGTTTGGAAATTTCTGTTTTATTTATGATGGCCTTCTTGGCCCCATAACTCAATTAAATGTAAACCAGTTCTTGTATTGGACATTTTGTTTGTTGAAAAGTAATGGCTAGTTAAGATGCATTATTTGGTGATTTCATTTAGATCACACATGAATACACACACACATGCACACATGTATAACTTATAACATTTTGATTTTAATAGATTTATACAAAGAAATCACAAATGGAAGAGTTCTCATGTCTAGGCAGGAGTTGCTATACTGTTCTTCATGAATAGCTGGTACTACACTACCTGAACAGCTTGAAACTTGGACCTAATTTCAGTAGAAGCATAGCACTTGGGATCAGCTCAACGAAATGTGTGTCTCAAAGGATCAATTTAATGTAGTTGGAGGAGGCAAAAACCAAGCAATTGTCAAGCTTTTCTGCCCTCATATTATTTAGAATATTCCCCATTATTCAATTGTGGTTACATTAAGCCTAATAAGGACATATATAAATTTATACTATATATATAAATAAATTTATACTATATATATATAATGTGTGTGTGTGTGTAACCACAAAACTGTTACCACTCACGTACCTAATTCTTAATGTGAGATGTACAAAAGATAAATAATAAGGAAATATGACAAGGACAATTTTACATTTATTTTCTAAATTAAATTGTTTTATTTATATTACAAATGCTTTCCTCCTTCACAGTCCTAGATCCAAGTGTCCTACATCTCACTTCTGCTCCCCATTGGCTCTGAGAGATTGCTCTCCCACCCATTCACTTTCTCCACCTCACACCCAAACCACAACATCTCCATTCCCTGGGGCATTTAAATGTCTCCATGATTATGAACAAACTCTCAAATTCTGATGAGAAAAGGCACTCCTCTCCAACATTATATGTGCTGGGGGCCAGAGTTGAGCCCAAATATTCACTTTGGTTGGTTGCTTAGGTCCTGGGAGCTCTAAGGGGTCTGCATTAATTGATACTGTTTTTCTACTGTGGTGTTGCAATCCGCTTCTGCTCCTTTGATCCAACCTCTAACTTTTACATAGGGGTTCCTGTCTTGAGTCCAATGGTTTGCTATAAGTATATATAGATCAGTCTCAGTCAGCTGGTGGTAGAGTCGCTCATATGACAGTAATGCTAGGCTTCTCTGTATGAGCAAAACATGGCAGCATTAAGAGTGTCAGGGATTGTGGGCAGGCACCAAACTCTAATATTTCTTTTTTATAGCTTTGTAAATGAGTGATATCTTACCTCCTTCTGTGATTTTACCTGGAATGAAGGAAAGAGTTTGATCTATTGAATATTATAGAGATTTATATCTCAAAAAGCTCAAGCAAACAGTAAGTTATTATACAATTCCTCCTCATTTTCTTATTCTACGTCTTGTATTGGTGGAATTTAGATTTCCCCATAATCATGGAGTATGCTACTTGCCTGTGGAAACACAACATTGTAACATTGTGGCTTCATCCATTTAGATCTCTCTCTCTCTCTCTCTCTCTCTCTCTCTCTCTCTCTCTCTCTCTCTTTCTCTCTCCTTCTCTCTGTCTTATCTATCTATCTATTTAGATATCTCTCTCTCTCTTTCTCTCTCCTTCTCTCTGTCTTATCTATCTATCTATCTATCTATCTATCTATCTATCTATCCATCTATCTACAAACCTATTTGTCCATCTATAAATCAGCTTTGTGTTTCTTTTAAAACAATTGAGTTCAACTAGTTCTGATTGTATATACATAATTATATCATCATTGCCTGTTATATTGGTATCCAACAAATAGCATTGCAGACCCCCCTAAGTATCTATCTCTATGCTACATTCATCTATTACAAATATTCTCAAAACATATGACAGAAACTCTATTTCCAGTTCCTTCTGTGCTCAAATATTTATTTTAATTTGTTTACTACAAACAAACTGCAAGAGTGGATAGGGCCTGAGAAGGAGCAATATAGCAATATAGGCCCTGAGAAGGGCAGGGAGATCAATTGAAGTGGAGAACAACTTAATTTTCTTTGCACCACTAAGGATAATTTGTCTTGGTCTGGACTCAAAGGAGAAAAAAAGTTTCCAATGGGCCACAGGGTTTATTTACATTTTTTTCCAAAAGGGATTACACTATTTTTTATTTTTATTTTAAAGAATTTTAAAGACATAATTATGCAAGGAGAATGAAGAGTTGATGGCCTGATATTGCCTATATATTGGTTCCCCTGTGTTCCCTTTTCATAGACTAGAATTTTTTATCTGTTTTGGCTGATATCTGATGACTTGGGAATTTTGATGCAAGAAATTCAAATTATAGTAGCTTTTATTTATTAAGACTTTAGGTTCCATTCTTTTTATGTTTGAGCCTTAAAAAAACATGGCTCTGACCTGAAGTTCTAGTATCACAATGATACTTAGTAATCTATAAACATAGTTCATAAGGCATCTCGAAACTTTTCTGATTCTTATATGAAATATTACTATAGTTTCACAGATGATTTAGTTAACAAAAAATGTTTAGCTTATGAATATAGTAAACCATGTACTAACAGTGCAAACTCTTTAATGTCTCTAAATTAACATATACCAAATTAAAAGTATCTTTAGCAACCTGTTTCCTTGGTCAGCTCATGTCATGTGTTTTTCATATCTCAGAATGAAGTCATGTCATATGGCTTAAGATTAACTAACATAGACTTATAATAACTAACAACAAGTTATGAGTTTTAACCATGTGTAATATTTTATAGGTCAATAATCCTGTTTTTTAAATGACCCTTCTAACTGAACCTACACACCTTCCCTCTTAACATGTTAAATTTTATTCTCTCAGTTCACAATGCCCCTGTTCTTTATCTTCCTGACATTCATAAATCTTTTACTCTATACACTACTGAAAAGTAGAGAATGGCTCTAGAGTTGTTGGGTCAATTGAGAGGACACATTCTTGCACCCATTAACTATCTTTCTATACTCCTAGATACAACAGTTACAGGATGTATACTTTGCTTACAAGTACTAACTGCATCCTGCCTACTATCCCAGGAAGCTTCTAAGCTTATTTTTGTTTGATCTTTCTCTTTTTTTTCTCATTATACTGGCTCAAGAAATTCCTATTACAGAAAAGTTTCTCCATTATGTTCTCATTCTAAGCTTCATGTTCTTCACATTACCTTCCTAGATAACCCTATTATCTCAGTTTGTTTCTGCCCTATACTCAACTCCATTACTCCTCTTCAAAAAGCTGTTGTTAGAATAAACAGTGCCTTCCTGGAAAAATCATGCCAAGCCACCACTGGTCTCATGTGGGAGGGTTTATTAAAACATGAGCCTCTGTGGGTGATTGAGAGGAGGAAAGATATTAAGAAGAGAAAGAGCTATGGGTTTATGGATCAGAGTTTGCATCTTTTATTTGGGCTGTGGCTTAGGTGATGCATTCACAGAGGGATGTACAAAGGGTGGCCATGGCAACAGAATCAGAAGCAGTGCTGTTGCCTAGTGATGACATCATTTCAGTGTCCAGTAGCTGGCTGCAAATAGATTCCGGATGTTCACAGATGGACCTGATGCTAACAACTACCCTCAACACTGCTTCCTGGAAGCACTTTAACTCTCTTCTAATGAAAGTCACAATGTTCTCATACTGTGACATCATGAATATTCTTGGTTTATATATAGAAGTTCTGTATGCCACATTGAGTGCCAATTGGCCTGTAATCTTAAAGATACATTAAGACTTGTATTTTCCTAAATAGGAGGCAGTAAGTCACTGCTGGTGTCATCAGGCTCCTACTAATGATAGAGATTTGGAAAATGTTTTTTTTTGTTGTTGTTGTTGAGAAAGCAACTAAAGAGGCAAGCCAATATTTCTATATTCATATCCTATATCATCATGTTTGCATTTGTCAGGAGAAAAGTTATCTTCTTCCCTAATGCACACCTTTTATCAATGGTCCTAAAATCCTAAAGATTCTTGAAGCTACTTATCTTGCCAAACAGGTGCCATTTAAGGCTCCAATTAACCATGCTAATATCCTTCCAAAAACTACTACCATCTCACACTCCTGCCTAGAAGTACATGAAACTCTTATCTAAAGAAACCCACAAATTTCTATTTCCTCTCCATTACAGCTTAACTATTCTAGGAGCAGTCCTGAGTCCTCAAGGCTGGTTTCTTCTACAGGAAAGGTAGACTCTCCCTAACTGACATGTGAAGTCCTTCTTGACAGGTAGGAACATATATTGCATTTTTTGGTACAACTTATTCTTATGGTTTTTTCAACTCTTCTTGTTCCACTCATCCTTTCTATCCTCCTAATGGTATCATTTAAATATTATCCATCTGCACTCCAACCTTTCCACATGGGGCTTATGACCCCTAATTCACCTAAATAAAACCATTTATAGGGTAGTTTTCTGGGGAAGACTGAGAGATATTTTACACATGTTTCTCCTTACACAAAGCACTAGTACAGTAATATCTTCTTACTATGGTATACAATTTCTTAGGATTGGCAAAAATATTTCCCTAGTACAGCTTAGACCACAAAAGTAGGTTGTTTGCACCTCATGAATATCTTATATAAATTTAGCCTTCCTAGGTCCATAAAATCAGATAAGGGCCCTGCATTCAATTCTAAAATAACTGTGTCTTCAAAGCGCTATGGTGTTCAAATTTCCTGTGTAATAAAATTTCAGATAAAATGTAAAGAAATAATGAATGGAATTAATTAGATTCATTTATCTAGACAGTTGTTTAAGTTTCACATGTATCAACTTCTTCCTAATGCCACACTAAGAAGAGGAATTTCTTTGGAAGAGTATTTCTATCCTTTTTTAAAAAATAATAAATGATAAGGGACAACAATTTAAATGGGTTCCTGAACCCTTATCTGATAGGTAAACCTCCTACTCTGTAGGACTTCTAAAGGTTGTGCTCTGTTATCTACACCTCATTACTGAGTTTGGCTTCCTTTCTCACACTACAGCTGGGGCTATTCTTATTCTCCCAACCTTCTAGTCAACAGGAACAAGACTAAAAATTCCAGATATAGGCCACTAAAAATAATAGACTGTCTGAAGGTTCTTTCTGTCTAGACTCTGGGTATCACTATGGCATCTCTCTAACTTTGACCCTTGAGCAACCTGTTTTTGCAACTGTGGAAAAGAACAGCCCAACTTCAATAAAAGTGGCAACCCCAAATGTCTTTGTCTTTTCCAAGACGAAACAAACTCAGCCTATAATGATAATTTCTCCTGGGTCAGGTGAAAATTGCAACAGTAAGTACCATTATCATGATCCAGGGAATGGCATATAACCTCAGGAATTCTCCCATGGTGGCCTTCACAATTTGGGATGCCTGGAATAAAAGAAGGGCCCAAAGGCCTATGGGACAGATCTTTCAGATAAGTTGAGGGCTTGTCTGTGAGGGTAAGGCATATTAGTAATGTTCAGATCTTTTGAGCAAACATTTGGTATACTTCTAGATGATATAATAGAGACCAGTCAACAGTCTGACAGAATCTTACCATCCATTGTGTGATTCCCCACTGCCTTTTTGAAAGAGAGTTTCTCTGTGAAGCCATGATTGTCCTGGAACTTACTCTGGCCTCTTAATCCAGACTTTGGGAAGTCTGTTTTATATCAATCTTTGAGACTCCTCCACAAATTTTCATAGTAGTATTGGGCCACTTGATGTAAATTAATACTTCCTTTATGTTCCTTTGTAAGAATTGTTGGTGATTGTTCAGCACATACATGTAATCCTGAACTCTAAGTTCTGTAATATCAAAAGCACTTTCTCTGCTTCAACATGGTTAATCCTAGGATTCGTGGGAAAGAAATGACTGGGTCCATGGTTTTCCAAATTAAACTAAGCTGTATTTGAATGCTTTTCAGGATGTGTAGCTGTCTCCCCTAATTCAAGGTTTTGAGCAGTATTCACTGGCTTTTTGAAGTTCTTTTTATAGTTGAAATAAGGAAGATAATAGAGGTAAGGTGAGTGTGTTGGTGATAATTTGTTAAAATAATACAAATTGAAGGAGAGAGACAAAGGCAAGGATTGGCATCAAGTGAATGGGGGTTACAAGGAGTTTGTATAAGATGAGAAATTTACTCTTGAATGCAAATAGAGGTTTTAATTATCAGGGACTTGAAAAAGAACAAAAGACTATCTCTTACCTAGAATTTATTACCAAAGAAAGAATTTATTCTGAAAACAGAACTCCCATTCTATAAGGTATGTTTTCTGATTTTAATCTTATTTCAAGCTGTGAGATATTTGTTCCAGTCTTGGTCCTACATCACCTCCAGTGTCTCTTTAATCTCTGGACATAACAAGTGACTGCCTGTTGAATAATTATTGTCCTTTTTTTCATCAGTGTGTAATAATGTATCAATTTCAGGAAACCTATAGCCACATAAAAATCTCTATTTGGGTGCCAACTCAAATTTACCTACTGCTTTCCCTTTCAGATATTAACAGGTTGAGAGCTCTTCGATTTTGTAGGATTACTGAAATCAGAATAGGGAACTGATTTGGAGCAAACATTGAGACAAAATCAATTTCTAGATGGTATCTGTTATCTGAGTGAATATTTGCTGAGATTGATGTAGATGAGTACTAAGCCATCTGAGGTCAAACTCTTAGCAGCCAGTTAAGCTGCCAGAATAATTCCAACCACCATGCAAAAGGATATAGAACATCCATCCCTGTGTGAGACCTGGAGGTCATTTGCCTTGCTCTCAATGAAGAATACTGCTACTATGTAAACCTTGCTGGCCAGGTAGAAAAAAATTTAAAGACACAAGTTGAAAAAAAAAACTTTATCACATAGGGATCAACTCTATTGCAGAACACTCAGTTTTGTCTCTCATGGGCCCCTGGGTTTTACAACTCCTTACTCTACTGATTTCTATGTTTCTTATATTATATGAACATGCAGTGCCTTATCCTGTACTTTTGGAAAGAATTAGCAAAATTATTCAATAATATATCAAATGCTACTAATTGAATTTCCAAAGGCCTCCTACCACTGCTTACTAGCCTGAGCCTCTCCATCCCAGATTGCCTTAAATCAGACAGTCTTAGGTATCCTACACTTACTAATTGCCCCAATGCTGCCTACTCTTCCCTAGACTTTCACTTCCTGTATAGCTAGAACTGTTGCATTTTATAAAAAGGCCAAGATATGTTTGATAGGGCATTGTATAATGAGGTAGGAGAGATGCCTTGGTGAGCACATGCTAAGGCATTCTTTTTCACAGTGTACAGCTGGAAAGTTATAGAATATACTTTATTAAAAATATAAGAAAGTGAGGGGAGTTGAAAGAGGAGTATAGGCATAGAAACACAGAGAAACACACACACACATACATACATACACACACAGAAACAGAGAGACAGAGAGAGAACAACAGAGAGAGAGAAAGAGACAGATAAATACAGAAAGACAGAAGATAGAGACAAAACAGAAGCCTGGACATGGACACATGGAGTGAAAAAAGGGAGGGTAAAGTGGAGATTAGGAGAAAGTAATCAGCTAGAGAAGTAGGTCAGAGACAGATAGAGAATGGGATAGGGAGAGAAAGGAGTCAAAGATCCCTTTTTATATAGCAGGCCAGGTTTTTCCACCTGGTTTTTGCTAGGTAACTGTTGAGCAGAGCATAAAAAGAATGCTAATATTCTTCAATAAATTAAAATTAGAAAGAGGTGACAGTGACACAGGAATAGGGTCATAGTGACATTTATCCTGCTGACTTTGGTGCCATATGTCTCTGAGAAATATAAGAAGATGGGGATTGGGATGCTGGTGAATTCTTAGGAGTATTGTCTGTTTTCTTTCTGTCCAGCATCTCTATAATCATCTGTGGATAGAAGGATCATGTCCAGTAGGAGAATCTCTGTCTCTGAGAGCAGGCTGTAACTTTTGTGAGTTGCTTCTTTGTAG
The DNA here is from genome assembly GCF_011762505.2 of Arvicanthis niloticus. Taxonomy (NCBI): domain Eukaryota; kingdom Metazoa; phylum Chordata; class Mammalia; order Rodentia; family Muridae; genus Arvicanthis; species Arvicanthis niloticus. The sequence goes on along the minus strand of NC_047658.1, from coordinate 32,751,294 downwards.
CTGTTTGGAATATAGATTTTGAGTAAGCACAAGGCCTTGATAAGATGCTGAAATATTTATGTGATGTAGAGTATTATGTAATGCACAATTTGGAGAAAATTTTTTGATTACATGTAAATTTGCAAACTTTAGGTCTTTGTGGTTGGTGTAAGGGGAGTCCCAATCTCAGGGAACAAGAGGGTAAACACCACCAACTGGAAGAGGTAATATGTAGAAACTTTGGCTATTTATTGGCAGGTGTACTTATTGAGAGGAAGTCTATTTGGTCCCTAAGAGATAGATCTTAGTGGGTTTCTGTATCTGATGAGTTTACAAAAGAGATAAGGTTGTTAACAGCATAAATAGTCTTTAAAATAAGTTTAGGGAAGACAAATATTTCATGGAGCGTAAGGAGCAAAAAAATAATATATTTTTCAAACATTTCAAATACACTTTTAGAAGACAATTTAAAAGACTCAATTAGATGACTTTATGTATATGATTCCTGATCATTAATTTAGAATATGAAACATCTTAAGTCATGTGTTAAAAGGCAACCAATTAATTTATATTAGTATCTATGATAGCAGACATTATAGAATTAGTATGAGAAAGGTTTTAAGTCTATAGAAAAATGTAACCAAAGGAAACATATTGGTAAATAAGATAGCTAACTGTATAGATTTTACATGAGATACTATTTAAGTCTATAGAAATAAGATAAAAATGGAATGTTAAAATTCAAACTTATGATTGTAAAAGTTTAATGGTACTGTAGAATGTTTTGTTAGGAATTGGATAATTTATCAGAACTCCATTGGTTACTGTTACCTTTCAAATCTCTATTTAACCATGGCATAGCAAAGGGAAGTAGTATGAAGCATTTTCTCCCTGGACACTGAGTTTATATAAGGAATTAGGAGAAAGTTACATTTGTGAAATGTTATACCTGAACTTGTGTATCCTTTATCATGAAGCCATTAAGTAAGGCAAGTCTGACTGGCATTTAGATAAGAGATCTGGTAGTCTTAGCTAGTCAACAAATTGAATAATGGCCTAATGATGTGATTGATTAATTGGGCCAAGGAAGTAGATGTCTGTTTTCTAGCCGTCAATGTACTTAGAAATCTGTGAAGAATAAATTATAAACTTGATATCATATATTAATTAAATGACAGAAGTTTGTCTGTAATCCATTACCTAAAATTTTTCTAGGTTCTTATGATCTCCATCACAAATTGAGCAGAGTCAGTCTGGCATCAGGTCCAGAAGAAAAGAAACTTTTTTCTGTGGAGTAGGAACATGGGAGAAATGACTCACACTATATTAGGCAATATGAGATATGCAAATCTTTGGGTGTCTTCTGTCCAAAATTTAGGCCAAGCCCTGACACTGGGCAAGGCAATGAAACATTGTTTCTCAGTGGTTATCATACCACAATCTAGGAAGCCTTGTCATTGTGTTCATATCTTCTTAGATACTATACTGACTGGTTTTGGTGTGTCAACTTCACACAAACTGGAGTCATCACAGAAAAAGGAGACACCCTTGAGAAAATGCCTCCATGAAATCCAGCCATAAGGCATTTTCTCAAGTAGTGATCAAGTGTAAGAAGGCTCATTGTGGGTTTTACTATCTATGGGCTGGTAATCCTGGATTCTATAAGAAAGCAAGCTGAACAAACAAGGTGAAGCAAACTTGTAAGCAGCCTCCATCCATGGCTTCTGTATCAGTTCTTGCTTCCAGGTTTTTACTGTGTGTGAAATCTAGTTTTATCTTCCTTTAGTGATAAACAGCAATAAAAAATATTAGCTGAGTAAACTTTTCCTCCCTAACTTGCTTCTTGGTCATGATTTGTGCAGAAATAGAAACACTGACAAATACAAGTTGGTGCTCTTAGTGGGGTATTCCTGTGACAACAGGATTATGTTTTAGTAAGGACTGTGGAAGAACTTTAAAACTTTGTGCTAAAATAAATTAAAATAGCCATTGGGAGTTAAGAGCTCTGTGACTTACTCTGTAGAATTTTGGAAGAAAATGTTGAGAATAGTGCAAATGATGGAAGCCTAGATGTGAAATTTTTGAGGGAAGATTAAAGATATTACAAGGGATTTTACTATTTTGATTGTGAAGATAATGTGGTTTTGGTTATCTGGGCTAAAGAATCAGCTTATATTAACAAGATACCAGAAATATTAAAGAGAATCCTTTGCATTACTGGGATGACTGATGATTGTTAGCTGGAGCTAATTAATTAGTAGTGCTTACGAATAGACAAGCATCACTAAGGTGGAATCCTCTGCAAAGTATTTCCTGAGATCACAGAGAAGCTGTCACGGAAGCAGCCATGGTTGTACCTCATGTTGGCAGCCAGACTTGTTAATATATAATAGTCAACCAAGTGGTACTAGTTTTGAAATTTAGAGGGGCAGGTAGCAGTTGGTATTTGGCACTGTGATAATCTAGTAGAGGCTACTGGCGAAGGTGAAACCTCAGAGGCAGTTGAAAGTTCAGGACTGAAATGATCATGGAGATAATTTGAGGCTTAGCACCAGGAAAAAGAGCTTATGAAAGGTTATTTGTGAAATTGATGTCCAGTCATAGCAGAAAACAGCAGTATTTTATAGATCCCAGTACCACAATAAGACTACCAAGAACTACAGCAGCAACAGAGTACAAGCAGCTGGTCCATAGAAGACCGAGGTGTGTTCTACAAAGAGCACAGCTGTAAAAATGACCAGTAGATGATTAGTGGAACACAGACATTGGACAATTATAGTTTAATTTTCCTTATGATTATGACTGTGCCATGATACTTTTTTCTCTTGAAGAAAGCATTTTAGTGCAGCACACAGTTAAGAGACTTTGAATTGTAAAAAGACATTGAATTTCAAAAGAGATTGGATATTTTAAAGGAATAGAAAATTTAATATGTAAGAATTCAAAGAGTCTGTGGGACATTTAAAGTTGCTTAGATCTTGTGGGTGAATAAAAATGTAAGGACTGAGGCTTAATAGTGATGTGTCTATGTGTAAAATAGACAAGGAGTCAATTGTACTGTCTGGTTTTGTCCTTTCTTGGCTTTCTGCCCAAAGTAGCTTCTCTGTGTGACTTCCAGTCCTGCCGGGGTACAGCCTTGACACCGGATTGGAGTGCTCAACTGGAAGCAGGCACATAATAAATATACACAGACTACTTTTGGGGTACAAGCTGACAGGCAATTTTTCAAAGCCAAAGTTTTTCTCTCTCTTCTCTTTCACTATCTTCTTTCTCTCTTGCTCATTTGCTCATAGCTTGAGGCTGCACACACTCCATATTCTCATGCACACTATGGTTTTCTCCTGTGTGCCCTTCTTTTCTTGAATTCTCATACTCCTCTACACCTCTATATGTTTCCCTTTAACTCTCACACACACTCTTCACACCATCACATACACCACACACACACATACCACGTGCACTTTCCTTTCACCACACAAACACTCCATACACATCTTACATTCTCTCTTTGCTCACGCTTCACATTCTCTCTTCATTCCCTCTTTACATTCTCTCTTCAGTCATTCTTCACAAGTTCTTCTCAGGTCCTCTAGCCTTTTTCTTGTCCCAGTCTTTTAATGATACTCCAAAAGAATGTAGATAAAAGATACTGTATAATCACTGAAAAATCAAATTTAAAAGAATAACCATGTCCCACAAATAATTAAGAATTACAATTGTTCTCCAAAGTTTCAAGCTTCATTATTCCCAGAAGTACAGCCAAAATAATAATTATTGCAAACTTATCATCATTTATACTTTAACTTTTAACTTATTATATATAAGATTTTATGTATTCTATACTTCCTTATATAGGAAACATTCTTAAATGTTATGCAGAACTTATTTCAAAACTTTGATAGACTTTTTTCTTTCTTGGAGTTCCAGTGTTTATTCTATTACATTTTCTAATATATCAAGCTTCTGTTACAAGTCAAGGATTAATCTGGAACTACTATTGTGCAGTTATTAAATTGTTTCCAAGAAGAAAACACACAGCATGCACCTGGGCACTTAGGACTGTGGTGTGCTGTGCCTCATTCCTCAATTTTTAATTGTTTAAGAATCATTACATTGAGGACCATCTAGTTTCACAGAATTTGCCAGAGCAGGAGAAAAAAACTAAGAAAATCAGATATAATAGAATAATTATGCACACCAAAGCCCACTAAACAACAGTCATGCACAAATGAAATCTATACAACAGTTGTTCAGGGCTAAGGTAGGGGGAAATGGAGACAACTGTTTTTTTACAAAGAGTCACCACAGGCTACTGACATGTGTCCATCCTGGCCTACTGCAGGCAGTCCCTTATTTCAGATGGTGGGTCCCCTGGAGGAATGTGTCTCCTGATTCTCAGGGTCCCAGATACTATCTTCTTTAAAAGGAGCTGCCACAGGCTTCTGATGTCTCCATGCCAGCATTCTGTAGGCAGTTCTTATCATTGTATGCTGTCCCAAGCACAGTTTTGACTTCCTTTCATGATGAATAGCAGTCTGGAAGTGTAAGCTGAATAAAACCTTTTTGTACAAAACTAGCTTCTTGCTCATAATGTTTTGTGCAGTAATAGAACCCTGACCAGGACAAAGGCCTTTGGGTATATGCTGTAAAAATTTGGGAGTCTCTGTCATAATAAGATTAATTTAGCAGATTTATAACAAGATTGAAAGCTAGTATCTATAAAAATGTCTGAGTTAAACAATCTGTGTTTGTTTTTACTCATATGTTTTAGAATGTATATAGCAAACAAAGAGAGTGTATTATAATTTCATAGCAGTAATGGTAGTAGCAAAAACAAGGATAAGTTTATCTTCAAGGCAATGACCTTTAACTCTTCTACTGTTGTAAATCTTTAAATGCCTATTAAAATCATCATTTACAAGGGTAGGAAAACAAATGCAAACCTTATCATAATTGAAGTTTCTTTTGAGACCTTTTGTCAGGCTGTTCTAAAGTGGAGAGGCATTAAGCTGGAAGTACCCATAACAATGATGTTGGACTGTTTTGAGACTGCCTCAAACCAAGATGCTCAAACTCAAACCAGGGTGCTGAGGCTCCAGCCAGCCATATGATGGTCCATGTTTATCAAGTAGCTAAAGAGATATTTCTACCTGTGAAGGATAGCCTTCTGCCATAACTTTTGTTAGAATGGAACAGCAGAAGTGTTGTGTATCTTAGAATGGAATGGCAGATGTGTGGCAGAGACAAATATATAAAAACAAATTGAAGCTGCACAGTGTGAGGCATGTACAGTAAGAATTGGCATTGTGGGTAAGTAGCTGCTGTTTGTCACCATGGGGATGGGAAAGAGCAGGTTGCATACCTGGACCCTCTAGCATATCATGCCGTGTGTGCTATTAATGCTGGTGCTCCAACCAGGTGGTGTGGCTGCCTTGGGATCAGGTCAGGAATGGATCAAGAGAGTGAAGGGGAAGAGAAGAAAGCAGAAAGCAGAGGAATAAAGTGGTTGGGAGCAAAGTTGGGGAAAAGCATACATAGGATTCTTTCGATTTTTGTATTGCTGGTGAGAGTTATAAAAGTTTTCTTATTAAATCACTGATAAGAAATCAACTTAGACTCATCCCTTGTGGGACTTGCGGCCAAATTTAGCCTGTGAATTTAGGGAGATTTTAAGACTCAATAGAAAACCTAGAGTAGCAGAAAATAATGTCCTTTTTCAGTGAGAACAGAGGATATTTATATTATCCTTAAAATCATCCTGAGAATAAATTAATAACTAGAAGTGAGAGTCAGGTCAGATCCTCAAGTCATCTCATAATGAAGTTGTGCTTGGGCTCAGGCCAGTAAATAACCACTGACCAGGAGAATGGTTTACCTAGGCCTAATATTTTCCGTCATTGAGAGTGAAGCCACCTCAAGGAGAGAAAAATCTCACACAATGGAAAAGGTCCTAAAATGAAAAGTAAGCAAGATGCACAGTTATGACTGTGAATACCTACATTCCTCAAGAAAAAAAAAACCAAAAGGTTGCTGTGAGCTCAGTAACCCTACCTTGGGACCAGGGCCCATTTATGCTGATCTACATGCCCAAAAATCTTACCAATTTACCCATGTTATGAAGAGTTCTAGCAATTCAATGGCTAGAAAATCCATGTGGCTACAGGAAATGTGAACCTGTAGGTTTCTAAATCTTGATCTTAAAACAAAATGCTGTATTTTATAAATAGACCAAGATAGTAGAGAGTGTGAAAGAAACACACACACACACACACACACACACACACAGAGAGAGAGAGAGAGAGAGAGAGAGAGAGAGAAACAGACAGACAGACAGACAGACAGACAGACAGACAGAGACAGACAGAGACAGACAGAGAGACACAGACAAAGAGACAGAGACAGAAACAGAGACAGAATGGGTGTCCCAGTTGGAATTTGTGTAGTCTTGTTGGAGTAGGTGTGTCATTGTGGGTCATACACTGTGTCACTCTGTGAGCACAATGAAGTTGTGTTCCAAAGTAAGCCGAAGTTATACTTCATACCACAGCTGTACTTGGTAATGTGTAAGAGTCACATGTTGGTACTAGTTTTGAAAGTGACTTGAAGCATGAAAATTAGCTGAGGCTTGGTGGTGTGAGAGCTCATGGAAGGCCATTGGTGAGGATGAAGCCTCTGTTGAAGTTGATGGCCCAGGAATAAAGGGGTCATGGAAAGGAGTTGAGTCTTCGCACATGAAGAGATCTTATGAGAGGCTATTGGTGAAGCATAGTTGCAGCAGAAGACACCAGGGTATTGGTGATGCCTATAGCATAGGATGATCACCAAAAATAGCAGCCACAGTAAAGTGGATAAACCTTACCTTAGAGTGTTACAGAGGGCAGATGCTAGCCCTTTGAAGAGACCAGAAGATCCTATGTGATTCTCACACATTGGAACAAGAAGCTGTAACATTGAATTTACCATGGAGACCTCAAGATTTTCAGGATGCCAGAGCCAGATGACATCTCCTGAGGAATGCTGCTAACAGGGAGTGGAACCAGCCAGATAATTTTTGGTTCAGTCAACAAAGATGAATAAGGAGTTGGAGATCTGAAGTGTGCTCTGACATCAGCCAAAGAGACACAGATTTTGGATCTTCCCACCCGGTTTATACTCTTGATTCAGGAATTACTTCTAACTGAATGGATGGTTCCTAGAAGAAACTATGAACTTTGGACTTTTAACGTTGTTGATACTGCTATAGACTATGGGGATTTGAAAGTTGTACTAAATATAATTATTTTATTACGGTATGGCCATATATGACCCCCATAGATTCAAGGTTCATAGATTTGGAGAATTCTATGTGGGCCAGGAAGTAGAATGTGATGGTTTGTATATATGCTTAGAACAGGGATTTAGCACTATTAAAGATGAAGCCATGTTGGATGAGATGTGCCCTGTTGAAGTAGATGTGGTTCTGTTGGAGTAGCTGTTTTTCTTATTGAAGTAGGTATGTCACTGTAGGCATGAGATTTGTCCTAGTTCCTGGGAAGTCAGCATTCTGCTAGCAGCAGTCAGATTAAGATGTAGAACCCTCACAATCCTCCTCAACAATGCCTGCATGGACACTGCCTTACTCTAACCTTGATGATAATGGACTAAACCTCTGATCCTGTAAGCCAGCCCAATTAACTGTTGTTCTTTATAAGTGTTACCTTGGTCATGTTGTCTTTTCTCAGCACTCAAAGTCTAAGATATGAGCCTTCCACTTCCCAGAGAAAAAATACAGGAAGTAATAGATGTAGGGCTTGTGTTTGAGGTGACATGGAAGATAGGCGGGGCTGTATTAGTAATGTAAAGTGAACAAATAAATTAATATAAAAATCATGCACTCTCCTAATTGCAGGCAATGGTACCTTTGGCTCAATTCCATATGCCCTGTCCTGTCTATCAGCATATCAAAGCTATGCTAGCTTCTAGAATTCTTCAATTTCTACTCATAAGTACATCTTATACATATCAGAGTTCTCTACCCTGATTCACAAGTTACCCTCCTCAGGTATTTGTTCTCCTTCAAACGCTTAAAATAGTTGAGGCATTTTTTATCTCTTTTCCCTGATTCAACGAGAAACAGTGTTGGTGGGTTGGAATGAACATATTCTTTTTCCCATGGAACAGATGAATAAAAAGGAAAGAAGTAGAAAGAAACAGAAAAGGAAAGGAACAAAGAAAAGACAAGAAAAGACAAGAGAAGACAAGAGAAGAGACAGTGCAGGATATACATGAGTGGTCCTTGGTATGGTAGAATAAACTAGTTTGTTTTAGATATGTGGAAGGCATAGCCAGATGCAGACACATCTAGATATTACAGAGTAGTTATGAGGAAAAAGGTGGAAAATGGGCTGATAAGCAAAGTCTTCATTATGTAGAGAAGAAACTCTCAGGAAAGTTCAGCACAGACCCTGGTCAGAAGAAATCAGTGTAGAGGACATCGTATGCCACATATATCCTGTAATAGAATGGTACTGAGTAATACTTGAAAAAAATGGCGGCAGATCCACTATTATTGTAAAATAGGTACCTCAGCTCCTTCTCATGTATTCAACATTTAACAAGGGTTAAATTCGGTTTCTTTACTGTACTTATTTCATTCACATAGCAGGAAAGAACAAATACTTGAGAATTTCATTATTCCAGAGAAAAATATGTAATAACCAACCTGCCTCAGGGGTCAATAACATGCTAAATCTGGACAATTATCAGACATTAAATAACAGCATCCACACCACAGTGACTTGAGGTAGAGAGACTAGATTAACGGGAAGACCTAGAGGAATGGATGATGTTGTTATTTATTTCAACTCTTTTGCCAAAAAGATGTTATCTTGGGGAAATCATCTTTAATACCTCTCAGTAGGTATGTATGCTTTGCTTTTGGATTGTTCACATGTTTTCATTAAATAACAATAATGCCAGGATACACTCACACTCACATTACCATCCATACTTTATCTTGTTGGTTAATAAATCACAACAGAATGTGGCTGGAGAAGATGGAGTATTTAGGCTAAAAAACTCAGTGGTACAAGGTTTTATCAGTGGAGCTTTAAACGGCCATCATTCTTTCTGAATACACTGTGCATTGCAAACTTTATGTCCTAGCCCACATAACATAGTAAAGTAGCTAATCAACAATGCCCTATTAGAGCATTTAATTTTTCTTTACACCTGTGAAGAGAGACAGGGAAAGTGAGACAGAATGTGTGTGAATGTATTCTTTCCATTTACCATTTAAAATGTAGTTAGTTTGTTTTCATTTTCAAAGTTTTGTGACTATAGTAACAATAAACATGGCCGGTGACCATCTATGGGGTACTATAGTGAGTCCTTTAGAAATATTACATGGAGTAGAATAACTGGAATATGAGGTAGATTTATTTTAATCTCTTGATAATTCTCCACACTGATTTTAAAGTGCCTGCTAAAGTTACAATCTGACCAATAACAGATGAGTTTTCCATTTTTCTGACATCCCTCCAACATTTGTTGGTAGTGTTGTGTTAAACTTCATCATTTTAACTGGGGTGAGTTGGAATCTTAAGCTTATTTTGATCTGCATTTCTTTTTTTTCCATTTTTTATTAGATATTTTATTTGCACTTCAGATGCCATCCCCTTTCCCCATTCCCCCCCTCTTAAAAAGCCCCTATCCCATGCCCCCTTTTCCTTTTTGCATTTATACATTTTTTTTAAAAAATGTTAATCATAGGCTTTATAAGTTTGGTATTGCAAAATCAGAGGTATAACCCACTACCCAACCTAGATATATCAACTATCTTTGACTGGTGGAGATACATGAACATCTGCCTCCCTGTCTCCCCCTTCTTTCTCTCTTTCATCACCTAGCTTCTCCTCTCCTTCTTCTCCTCCTCTTCTTTACTCCTTCTCTTCCTCTCAGTACTCCTCCCACCTTAGCTCCTCCTATATATCACCCTTCCTGTTAAAATGAAAACTTTTCTCTCAAAATACAATTAGAGCATAATTATGCCGATTTGTACCAGTGAGATACAAGATAGTCCTAATACCCAGTCCATCATTTTTTTGACTAACCAGCATCTCTGTCGTCTATCCTAACTAAAACATTTAGTTCTGAAGCTGGCTTTAGGATGAATGTTAGCTGACGATCATTCACTCAAATCTTTTCTCTCAAGGTAAATATCCAGGATTGGCTATGAGGCTATAAGTTTTCAACCCCGTCAGAAATCCAGAATGACTGAGTTAACTATAATTCTGGGAAGCATGAAGCATAGCTCCTAAAACTTAGCCTATTTATAGAGACCTCTGAACAACTGGACACTCGCTCTACTTCAAAACGTTGGAGCATCTGTTCTTCTGCCTTCTGGCCCAGGATCATCAGACAGACCTTAGTGCTGCAGAATTACTAAGGGCTGATTACTCTGTCAAGGCAGATATAATCAGTCGACTATTCTGCAAGTGTGTCCTTTTCTGGACAGTAATTTGTCTGTAGAAGGACTAAGGCAATTCTTGTCTAGTGGCTGTCTCACCACAACTGGAGTAACTCCAAGGATGCTCAATTTCTTCTTTGAATTCACTATAGGAAGCTGTCAGGAGCAGACAGGTCTCTAATCAAAATGAACATTAATAATGAAATGTTTGTCATGTCAATTCTATGGATTTCTGATGTTTTGAAAACCAACTATCCATGTAAGGTAAATCTGGACTGTTGACTGTTAACTCCACTCAGCTATTTGTAAATAAAGCATAGAAAACAGCCTAACAATAAACTCCAAGCCATGAATTTGCTGTAGTCCCTTAACTCACAGGCTGACCATCTCAAATCTAAGAGAAAGATTTTTAGCAACATACTAACACTGGGGAAAAATCTCATTTTATAGTGGATAAGTCACAGAAAAAGGCAGAACATATAATGTGAACAGCCAATTATTCTTGACTCCTAAGATATATCACGTTTTTCCATTAAATATTTACCAGTCCACTAATGGTCTGGAACCTACTTTACACATTTCTTTATCTGGTATTTACTCTGTCCATATGTGTGCACTGTAAATTTCTTAAACTTGGGTTTTGAAATCATGTGAGTTTGAAGTTGAGCAACACCCATCACAAAGCATAAACTAAGAAATAAAAGTTTTGCTATTTATATTGTAATTGTTTTCTGATTTTCTGCAACTTAAGTGGCATATCTATGGTTTAAGAACTTCTAGCATATAAAATCATGGCTACAAATTAATGTATAATAAATTATACAACCATCATATGAAAGGACGTGAATGATAAGATGGAAAGTTACTGCATCATGCATATGTATAAAATTTAAATCATCTCTTCTCACTTATCTACAGGACACATTAGGTATACAATGACAACATACTCTTGGCCTACTGTTAATAAGATTCCAGGTAGATTAAAAATGATGGCAATAGGCAACCATAGCTCAAGACATCTTTCTTCCATCTCTTGGTTAATAATACAAATATTTTTGTGAGTTACTTCTTATTTATTATAAGAATGAGAAAATTTGAATGTCTAATACACAATTAAAACTTTTCAAACACATGGTCAAATATCTCTGAAGCTATCTCCTTGTGGAATACCATGGGATAATATAGGGTCACCTATTGGCACATAACATATTCTCACAATCTAAGACAAAACTAAAAGTGACTCTGTATATCTGTGAAAATATTAAGCAACAAATTATTTTTGTTGTAGCTTTTTAATCAATTAATGACCACCTATATATCCAGAATGGATTTTATTAGTCTTTAATGAAGTTGTATGTTTCTACCAACATTTTTTTCTTGATCCTTTCTGCTGACTACCATTCATGTGACCTTGAGAAATTCATAGAATCAAAAAAGAAAGAAGAAAAATTTCTATTATGTAACATTTCCTGTTTTGATAGCCTGAGTCAAAAATCAAGATCAATCTTATAATATCTATACTATACTGAGTATAAAGAGAGTATATGCCTGTAATCCAGCAATTGATATTGAATTTATACTGAAGCAGCTGCAAATTTCCTGTGTATTATAAAATGCCATGACAATTTTATAGAGAAACTAATATATATCCATTCACATATATACATATATATATATATATATAATATATATATATATATATATATGTGTGTGTGTGTGTGTGTGTGTGTGTGTGTGTGTGTGTTTGTGTGTGTGTGTGTTTGTGTGTGTGGTGATGTGTTGTATAAACATAGATGAAAGGTACATGGAGGAGTGGGTTTTATTTTGTACTTCATTACTAACAATATTTGTCTCAAAATTATCTCTGAAACACACATCTCCAGTATAGACTTTCCCCTATCCTCTTACAGTAAAGAAGAGGTAGTAAAGCATTAAAAGTATAGAGGCATTGTTATTTTCTTTATTTTCATGATGTACAGAAAAGTATGTAATGAAAAATTCCAGCATCATATTTTTGTCTACTACTTGCTTTAACTGAAAAGTTTAAAAGCCTATTTTGATAACTGTATGCTTTTTGTGATAACTGTCTTTTGTTTGGTATAGAGTTTCCCTCAGAGTACAAGAACACACATAGGTGAAAAGAGCATATTTTTTTTTATACATTTACTTTATTTCCTACCTAAATACAGTAATTAGATCATTTCACACAAATTCTTTCACATTCAATTCATCCAAGGTCTTTCAAATCATGAATATATATATATATGGAATATATATATAATCATGAATCATGAATATATATATATATAAATCATGAATATATATATATATAATTATAAACACACACATATATATATATAAACACATATATATATATGTGTGTGTGTGTGTGTGTGTGTATGTATGTATATGTATATGTATATGTATATGTATATGTATATGTATATGTATATGTATATGTATATGTATATGTATATGTATATGTATATGTATATGTATATGTATATAAAGTCATCCATTAGAATTTACTTTCTCATCAGTAACCCTGAGATAAAACTTTCCATGCTCCATCTTCACAACTTTTATCTCTAATTGACCAGTTCTCATTGTTAGGTTTTTGTGATTTCTGGCCCATATTTTCTTGCCTTCACTTCTTTACATTCTCCTGCCACCCAACATAATTCCAGAAACCAAATCTCTGGTAATCACTTTTTGATCCCCCTTTTGGCTAAATAAAAAGCTCTTTGTCTGATAATAATAAACAACACACAGTATACAGTGTTATAAAACAATTATGAAAGTTTTTAGGAATGTATTGTATTTAAAATGCTCAATATGTTTGTATTGAGCAATTTAGGAGAAACTATTTTAATACCTATTTTATCTTGGTGAGAGCAGAGTTTTGTATCTGAATAAATTTTCATCTAAACTTAAAATATTTTCTTAGACTTAAGATACCTTCCTAAATATTAAACAACTTGAGTTCAATTGTGGGATGATAAACATCTAGTCTTCATACACACAAGAGACCTAAGAAGCAGTAAACATTATCCGTGAATGCAGAAGTTATAGGGATGCCAATTCCAAAATGTATAGAAATGACAGAGACATCTCACCTCTTTAGCAGCCCCCAATATTTTTTAAAACTTTGGAGCATCTATTTTTAGTCTTCTAGCTCAGGCAGTCTGACAGACATTATGTGACACAGCAATTATGAAGGATTGGCATAAGCTGTTTCAGAATTTGGTTATTATATGCCCACTTGCCTTTTCGGATAACATATTATCTGAAGACAAATTTAGGGCATTTCTTTGTCTAGGGGCTAATTTGCCACAGTTGAAGCAACTACATATATGGTTATTGACTCTCATATCCTGTGAAATGGAATGTGGGTACTGTCTCATAGTCAAAAGATCTTTAAATAATAAAATAATTTTAAACGTCAAAATCTGTGGATATGTGAGGATGTTAATATCACTATGTAGATATAATACATGTGAATTGCAAAGCATTGTTATTCTTAAATATTTAGTTCTCTGAATAACTTTAAAATCATTTTATTGTAATTAAATAAACCACTATCTAAAATGAATGTGAGTGTGACTATCTGAATTTTTTTTGATAATTTTAAACAAGTAAAATAATTCAAACTATTATCATTTCATTATTATTAATTGAGAGAGGTGTTCTTTATGTAGCCTAGGCTAACATGGATTTCCTCTAAAAATTAGGCTGTATTCAAACTCACAAGGAAATAATCTGTCCTGGTATTCTCTACCAAGTATTGAAATCGAATTCCTAGATTTATTTACTTGTTTATTTATTTTACTTATTTATTATCTATATGCCCTTGAAAAAAGTTATATTAGTCAAATTTCTTTCTCCCTTAATGGGAGATTAATATCTTTGATAATTTTTGGTTGTGAGCCTAGCTTTTAACGGCTGAGGACATCTCTCCAGCCCAAGGAAAAACCTGCTTCTCCCCGTCGGGGAACAGGTTCAGAACTAAATGTTTTAGTTATGATAGATGACAGAGGTGCTGGTTAGTCAACAAAAGGATGGACTGGGTATTAGAACTATCTTGTACCTCACTGGTACAAATTGGCATAATTATGCTCTAATTGTATCTTGAGAGAAAAGTTTCATTTAACAGGAAGGTGAGGTGTAGGAGCAGCTAAGGTGAAAGGAGTACTGAGAGGAAGAAAAGGAGTAAGAAGAGGAGAAGAAGAAAGAGAGGAGAAGCTAGGTGATGAAAGAAAGAGGGGGGAGACAGGGTGGCAGATGTTCATGTATCTCCACCAGTCAAAGATAGTTGTATATCTAGGTTGGGTAGTGTGTTACACCTCAGATTAAACAATACCAAACTTATAAAGCCTATGATTAACATTTTTTAAAAAAAATGTATAAATGCAAAAAGGAAAAGGGGGCATGGGATAGGGTTTTCTAAGGGGGGGGATGGAGAAAGGGGATGGCATCTGAAGTGTAAATAAAATATCTAATAAATAAATAAAAAATATCTTGATAATTTAAAACAACAGGAAACCAGTTAAAACAATTAT